>NC_057810.1:461641298-461641806 GCF_018294505.1 Triticum aestivum | reverse complement strand
CTACTGTGATTTAACTAGTGTGGAATATAAAAGGGGAAAACCATAAGCATTGCGAGAAAAGTGTTGAGCGTGCCATGGCGGATCTGAAGGTGCAAACCGGACAAAGGCAACTTCGCAACCAATGTTTGCTTTCAACTAGCAAGTAAGTGATGGACAAGAAATCAGAGTAAAGAAGTGGCAATCTATTTTCTTGCTGTGATAAATAAGTTGAGCACATATGAAAGAGTACCGCCTCTGGTGCGACACCGTGTATGCATCTGCTGAGAATTTGACGGTGTTGCGGTAGCGATGGCTGTCGGCAGCGTGGAAGCAGATCTAGGAGGGTAGATGGTGGCGGTGGGCCGCGGTGGACGAGACAATCGTAGGAGCGGTGCCGATAAGGTGGACGACAGCGGGGATGAAGCGAGAGGACGGAATGCAAGGATCCCGGTCCGAAGCCGTGGATGAGAGAGGTTGATCTCTTGTAATGGACGACGGCGTCAGGGTAACAGCTCCGGCATGGTGGAGG
>NC_057810.1:461612046-461641109 GCF_018294505.1 Triticum aestivum | reverse complement strand
ACGGAGTACGAATGGGGAAATGGAGGGAGAGAGGAAGGGGGGAACCATGTCTTCAGGGCGCGCTTCTCTCAAATGCGAGGAAGTTTACAAACTTAGCCCCCATTTCAAATTTCCTACATCACAGCAATATTAGTCGGTTGGGGATAGGACGGTAATCTCGCATACACCGAATATTAGCCGACGAGAGTTTGTTTTTGGTGCCCACTCTGTATGAATCGGGGAGGGAGTCGATTTCGACTGAGGAGTCACTATGTTTTGGCGCCCATCGTGTATGAATCCGAGTGAGAGGCTGCTATGTCACGTTTGAGTGAAATTACAAACCTACCCCTATCGAAACCTATAAAAATCAAGCCAATAGGCTTTGCATGGCACGGTAGGCAATAGTAATTTCCATCTCGCAGACTTTGGTTTCGGGCGGTAACTGCAACTTTCCCCGCTTCGTTCAAATTTTCCAGAGTGCATGTTTATCGTGCCAACTCGATTCGAATCCCGTTTGTATTCTATTTTTTTTCGGGCAGGATCCATTTTCGATTGGAATAAAATTCTATATACATCATTTTTTATATATACTTTCAAAAGCACAACAAAGAATTCTGCTCCTTTATATGTATAATATGATTTACAAATACAATGATCTCAAAATCATAAGGTTGAATTCAAAAAATTTAGACCAAATTATGTTCTACTAAAATGTATGGATCAGTAATATCTACATATTAAATAACATAGATGCACGTGAATTCATATGAGTATGCATGTTTGATAGATCAATTTTGGTTCGAGTATGGATTACATGTATCATCATCTCGAGTTCAAATATTTGAATCCCTTTTATGTTGACTCCTTTCACGCCCATCTGTCTCGCATGCATGCTCCTTCATGTAGCTATCACTCTCTTTTCTCTAGCTCACTCGCATGCTCACTTCATGTTTCTCCTATCCTCGCAAACATGGTCTCTTGACTTCTCCCTTGAGAAGTGGCACACTCTCCCTATCATTATGCATTACACAGTTTCAATATCTCTCACGTCTCTACCGTACTTTGGTATCACTAGGTACCTATGCTTTCTTTTTCACCGCCACACACACAGTCACACTCGTCTTTCACTTTTTCTTTCTCTCTTTTGGATTCTCTCCCACACCCTATATGTCTATAGATATGACTCATACCACTAAAATTACTCTCTCTTGCAGATACAACATTTGTTGCGGTCTCCTTTCCGTCTCCATCCCAGTATAAAACTGACATTATTCATTTGTTTACCTATCAGACAAACTCCCCCCCCCTCTCTCTCTCTCACACACACACACAACTCCTGCTTCCACTCCCCTTCCCGACTACCGTCTCTCTCTCACACACACAAAACTCTCGCTTTCGCACCCCCGACTCATATTTCTCTCACAAACATTTATCGACTGGCCTTTAGATAGGTTTATACACCCGCACACTCGTGCTTCCACTATCGCATACATGTCTCTCTCCCGCTCCTTGTATCTATGTAGATTTTTGTTCCCTTCTTGAGACATGCCCTCTCGATCATGCACACACACACTATCACCTCATTTTAAGTTGATACCTGTCACACACACACTTTTCGTGTCTTTGTCACACATGCACTCCGTTCTCTTCCTCTCTCCCTCTCTCTCTCTCTCACATGGGCTTTTTGCAACAACTAGCAAGATGCCCATGCGTTGCACGGAACATCAAGATGCATTTGTATGAGTAGTTTATCGTGTGGGAGTAAAGGGTGGATGAGGGAAGGCCTTATTTGCAAATGTGGAGAGGGGTGTGGGTATCTTTTTGCAACATTAGTTTCCTTCCTATCCGTCAGATATAGATCGGACGGGCTATATTGCAGGATAAAAAGCATAGTCGGTGATGATGGTGGGCCTGCCATCCTGCAATATAGGTCGTCCGATTTATATCTGACAGATAGGAAGGAAACTATGGCAATTTACCCGCACTCCTCTCCACATTTGCAGATAAGGCCTTCCTTCGTTCATACTTTTCTCCCACAAGATCTTGATGTTCCGTGCAACGCACGGGCATCTTGCTAGTAAGAGTAGAAATTAGACATATACCACTTCTCGATTCTTGAAACCAACAACATTCCTCCCTTATCTCATCAAAACCGCCAAAGGAATATACTTTGAGTGAAACATAACATATTTTTTAGTGATATACGTATTTCAAAACTAGTCTATTTTTTCTATCAAATCGGTGAATATGTATTAATCTACTTTGATCGTGTGGCAACGCATTGGCACATTGCTAGTAGTTATTACCACTGTATATTTTTTTGGACACCACACAAACGGTGGAGTACATATACAAAGACAAGAGGCGCATGCACGCAGTCGGTCTCTCGCTGTCTCGCACACATGAGAGTTACATAAAGGCACCGTTAACAAATAAACCCTAAAACCCTAGGTGCACGATTGCTGCATGCGCGGGTACCGGGTATGTGGTGGAGCACACCTTTGTAGGAATAGTCAGCTCGCGTGGTAATTTGATCCATAGGAGTTGATGGTCGGGACCACAGCTGAATGACCTGGAGGCGGTGGCTCGCCAGTTGCCACAGATTGAGTAGCCACGTTTAAAATATCATTTCTTTAGCAGGGTTAAGAGTTCCGATTTTCAATGGCGCGTTATAAGTACTAAGTACTCCCTCTGTCCCACAATATAAGAACGTTTTTGACACTAGTGTAGTGTGAAAACGTTCTTATATTATGGGACGGAAGGAGTAGTTTTTAGAACGATTGGTATGGAGTGAAAATGGAATTCATAACTACTACTACCTCTATGCTGGTTTATTGGGCCCATTGAGCCAAAATGCAAAGACCAAGAAAGCACACATATAGAGAAATTGGAAATAAATTACCTCTCTAATCACCCCTACTAAATAGGCATATTTACTACATCTGTGCATGCAATGGCTATTGCACGCATGTAGCCTGCATGCATATCCAATCGAGCAGCCCCATGCGCTTGCTTCCATGGGGAGAGTGTTGGAATCTGGGATGGAGGAAATAAAGTGACGTGCTTAAATGCAGCGGCCTAATAAAAGTGGTACAACCTATGATAGCTCACAGGACTAATAAACCAGGACGGAGGTAGTACCTCCTTGGCGTATGGTTGTATGGGTTTATGTTGCAAGATGTTGAACCTGGTAGTTATAGGGCAAATACTATGGTTTAGATGTTGGTTTTCAGTAATGAAAATCGGAAGGGGGAAACCCTTCTTTGATCAAAAAAACTACTACCTCCGTTCTGGTTTACTAGTCCCCATCGTATTTTGGGTCAAAGTTTGTCCATGAATTTTACTTGTAAAATGTGAATGGAAAACGAGATTTTGGTATACCCAAACAAAAAAGGACTGGAGGGAGTGATTGCTCTGACACAGAAGTGACCTCTCATAGCGCAGGCATTGAACCGGCGCGCTGGCCAAGAGGGCCCCACTTGCTGCAGGCCCGGCTGAACACGCCTCCTCGTCGCATGCAATCGGCTTCAGACTGCCCTGCTTGCCCCCATTGAATCCGTGCGTGTGCCGGCAACATGTCCTTCCATGAGCCGGACGGCATTTTAGAACACAAAAAATGACCAAAATATAATTAATTATGCATGGTCTTTACTTGTTGTGCTCGCACTGGTAGCAGGAACTAGAGGTTTTTCTTTATTTATAACTCTCCTCACATTTTTTTGTCTTTGAAGTGAATCATGGTTGTGGACATTATCTATGAATGTGCAGATACCTGTGAAAACATGAGTTTGATGTGGAAGTTGAACTTGGAATGTCAGGCTTGCACGTGAACTATACCATGTCCAATGCTTCATCTGTTATTGTTTGGAAAGTAATTGCTGTTATTACATGACCCGCAAAAATATTATTTTGTGCCACATCAGTAGATGCACGGACATCACAACAGGCATGCTGGCTGGATAAACTTTGAACCTAGCTATTATGAAGGAAATTTTGTATTGACAACAGTTTTAGATAGCAGGAGATGCCTAGCCTGCTCTGCCTCTGCTAGCTTATTTCTGGCTTCTTCCCTCTCTTCTTTGGCTTGTGTGAAGAGAGCATCTGATTGCTCTTTTCGCTTCTTGAGGAACTCAGCTACATTCTCGAGGGCTGCTCCATGCTTTCTTTCAGCCTTTACTAGAGCCATGAGGACACGAACAGCTGATGACTCCACCTAGCTTGTGTGTAATCCAGCATCATCTGGGAATTTGCACCTTGTGTCTAATCTAGCATCATTAGGGAACTGACACCTTGTGTGTAATCCAGCCTCATTTTGGAAACATGATCTCGAGGTTGAACATACTTCCCTCCTCGCAGGAACTGCATCCTGACATGAAGTTACTACTTTTTTAGATCAATACTCAGAGCAACCCAGATCCATTTAGTAGAAGCCGGATAAATTGGACTCGGAGAAATGAATTCAAAAGGAAAAATATATAAAAACAGACTACAAGGTGAGAACACCCACTTCCTACATCAAGCTAAAATGAAAGCATTAGGACGATTAGGACTCTTCTTATTACACACTGAAGAACACGAGGCTAAGAGAAACAGAAACTACAACACATACACATCAAAGAACACGAGGCAAAACGAAAGTAATTGAAAGGGTGTTACTTACCAAAGCTCATTTTACAGGTTCGGTGCAGCTCCTCTTTAACTTGCCACACTCCTTGAAGATGCCCCCAATATCCCATGTTTGGTCTTCATTGCTCCTCTGCATGTTTGCACTCGTGGTTTTAAAATCTCAACATAGCAAGAAAAATATACTGCTAGTAATACTCACGCATCTTGTGGGAAACTTTCAAGCACTCGTCTACCATGTTAGAGCATCTTCAACAGAATCGCAACGCGCGGCACATTAAAAAAGCGTTATGAGGTCGAGAAGTAGAGATAGAGAGTAGAGACTAGAGAGTAGAGGATAGTTCTCAGCATAGATAGATAAAAAAATAGATAATTCAACTACTCCTCATCGTCCGACTCCTCCTCGGTGATGTCCTCCTCCGACATCTGAATGTAGGCGTGAAGGCACCAATCATCGTTGAATTCCTAGGGCGACGCTGCTCTAAGCATCATGTTGAACTGAGCGTCCGCTTTTCGCCATGCTTGTCCTCGTGATAGGCGGCTTGCTCCGCCCTCCTCTTCTCCCTCTCCGCCCTCATTTGCGCATAGAACTCACGCTCGTTGATGATGTCCTGCGGCAAGCGTTGGCACCACAGCGCCATGGCTTCCTCGTCCATCTCGGTGATGCCGAGATGGTGCTCCCGCCTCTGGTTGTCGTGATGATCCTCGTCGGTGATAAGCCGCGGCAGAGGCGCGAGCTCCTGCGCCCGCTCCCACGTCGGCACGTTAGGAAAGTTCAATGTTCTATGAGGCCACCGGAGGTGCCACACCACCGCGTCATACGCGCGGGCGGCCTCATTGGCGGTGTCGAAATTGCCGAGGCCGAGGCGCATCCCGCGGAATCGGATCTCGGCGGAGAAGCCGCCGGAGGGGCGCATGTGGGCGCTGCGGTATCCCCAAGTTTCCTGGCAACGCGGCGACATGGTGGCACAGCGGCAGTGAGGCGAGAAAGAGCGGGGAGAGAGCGTTGGTGAGGCACAGAGCAGGGAGAGAGCGGTGGCAAGGCACGGAGCGGTGGGAGGGCGTTGGATTTTATAAAGCGCGTCGGACGCCGCGTGCCAAAACTAGCGCACGCCTGGCCGCTTTTTCCCGCGCGTGCGCGATCCTTTCCCGACGTCCCAGCTATCTCTACTCTCTTCTCTTCTGTTATATTTATTTTATATTTAATATTTATCTCTACTTCTCTACTCTCTACTTTTTTGTTTTAAAAAACAGAGTTGGTGATGATCGTGTCCCTACCATCCTGCAATATTGGCCGTCCGATTTATATTCAACGGATAGGAAGGAAACTATGGCAATTTTGTAGAAAGATAACCACACACCTCTCTAGATTTGCAAATAAGGCCTTACCTCGTTCATCCTTTTCTCCCACAAGATAAACTACTCATACAAATGCATCTTGATGCGTGCAACGCATGGGCATCTTGCTAGTTCTAAAAAACTTTCCATCATTTGCCACACTACTGGTTGCAGATGAAGAACCTACCCAAGCACAGCATGATACATGAGCGATGCACAATTACAAGCTGATATTCTGTTGGACAATGGAGGCTATAAGCAATTACTTTTACGGGAACAATAGAAACCAGGAAATTTGAAGGGTAGGTATGAACAAAATTGGAATTGCACATGTACTGCTATGTGATTCAATCCACACATTACCAATCGAGGAGGAGAACGATGGTCTCGGCGGCCTCTGTTCATCATGGTCGACAACGGTAGTCAGCTCATTGTCCATGATAGTGGTGCTTCTGCGCTTGGCGTCGGCTTCCGGGAAACAGATTAGAGACCGTGGAAGATGGTGCCGGGGAAGAGGCTCCGTGTACAACGACAACGATTGACCGGCTCTAGTGCGGAGTATGAGGTCTTCGGTGAGGCAGATGCGCTGCGGTGGATGAGTGCACCGATGTAGAAGGGGGGGGAGCACGAAGGATGCGGTGCCGTGGAGAACTCTATTTTGCGGTGGGGATAGAAAATGGGGAGTATCCAGGTGTACTACTCTGGATGCCGGGGTGGGGTTGGCTGGGTAGGGTGAACCTGAAGTTACGAAAACAGCCCCCTACCAAGCGTCATCCGTAGGCCTGTTCTGAAGGCTATGATGGTAACTTCCCACTGCTCGAATCAGGGTCACGGGAGATTTTCCCGCGGACCTCAAAATTTTGTGACACTGAACTCCCCGTGTGGCATGCTAGGTGATTCGGCTAAGCAACTAGAGAGTAGTACTAGTAACTACTAGTGCTCCCTCCATTTTTATTAACTCTGCATATTAGTGTTGACCGAAGTCAAACTTCCTAAAGTTTGACCAAGTTTATAGAAAAATATAAACATTTACCATAACAAATATGTATGCTGTGAAAGTACATTCAATAATGAATCTAATGGATTTGTTATTGTATATGTTAATATTTTTTGTTATAAACTTTCTGAGAGTTTACAAAACTTGACTTTGACCAATGCTAATACGCGGACTTAAATAAAAACGGAGGGAGTACACATTTGTTTTCTTAGTTTGTACTGAATTTATCATTTATTGTAATTGTGAAATAAATATATTAGGCTATTGACTTCGAATGTAATGGTCTATACAATTCAATAGTTACAATCAGTAGTGGCGGCAGGAAAAAGTGAAGCCCCAGGCAGCCTTTGGGGAACTGTAGCACTGTAGCTACAGTGATGCTCCAATATCGAAAGGAAATTGGTCTCGCACCCTAGGCAGTGGCCCGAGCTGCCTCGGTCCTGTCTCTGCCACTAGTTACAATCATTGTTGAATTCCAAGATGTATACGAGGTCTATAGTACTTCACAATATGCTCAAACTCACATAATCCCAGTCAAATGAGAATCTAAATGCATTTCATAGTTATTACTTTGTAGGATGCAGCAAAACCAACCATAACTCTACATCATCCATTATAAAAGAAACATTTTGAACACATCCCATGTGTGACTGAAACATGTAGAGAGAGCTTGCGAAGATGGAGCAGATAGGGCGGGAAAGATTGTGTGTATGTGGACGAGAGAGTAGGAGACAAACCTAACGAGACAGAGAGAGAGAGAGAGAGAGAGAGAGAGATAGAAAGAGAGAAAGAGAGATGAAGAAGTTAGGTCCATGAGAAATATGGAGACATGTAATATACGTGAGATGCGTGTGCATCCGGATTCTGTACACGTGGAAGGAGAAGAGACAACAGGTTTGATGAGAGAGCCGGAAAAACATGGACGAGAGGGGAAGGATCTCGTGGGTTGAGGGATTGATAATTTTGTGCGGGGGAGAGAGGGATTGATAATTTTGTGCAGGAGAGAGAGGGTGGGGGAGGAGTCAGTCAGCCGTCGTCACATCATCCTGCTTCCAAATGGCCCCGCATTCTCTAGTGCAGTGTGGTCGCCGTCTTTGAAGATTGAGGTGTTGTGCATGCTGGGGTGCAGAGAAGCACAAGCGAGAGTGGTCACCATATAACCTTGGATGGGGATGAATTGTGTGCTCTGGGGAGGGGGTGTGTGTGCGGTGTGTGTGTGTGTGTGTGTGTGTGTGTGTGTCAGATATTGAGAGAAAACAAACCTATGGAGAGAAATGTGTGTGTATGTGACGGAAAGCTACATGCTAAACAGGGTTTTCACGAAGAGATTGTGCGTGCGAGATAGAGAGCGATGTGCGGGTCTTGAGGTGGGCAGGGGCCGGGTGTGGGTGTCAAAATGTGTGTGTTGATGCATGTATTACATGCGATCGTGCGAGGGACGAACGAATCAAGAGAGATGGTTGTTGTGTTATGGATGCTCCTCTCTCTCTCTCTCTTTCTCTCTCTCTCTCTCACACACACACAAGTAAAATAGAAGATCGTTCTCACATGTATGCACAATGTATCGGCATCTATCTATGTCTCACTCATGCATGATCATTTGCACATTCACACCTCTCTATGTCTCTATCACACGCACACTGTCCCCCACATTGCCCTTCCACCACAACACACATACACACGTTCTCTCTCAGTCACACACACAAAATTAGTATTAAAAAAACTAGGGCGCACCTAAAATGTCCAAATCCAAATAAACACAAACTGGAGCTAAATTCAAATAAGAAATATTGTAGCGTCCAGAATTTTTCCAGGAAAAAAAGTTGAGTAATATTCGGGGATTGTTTTCACACACACAAAAAGGTTCAGTGGATGTCCTTCGAGCGAGTCACGGTGACGCATCGCTCGATCGACCGCGCGGCCGCGGTTCACGCTCTTGCACAGGATTCCGTATCATGGCTATGGTAACTAATATAAGTGTTGCCTCAGTCTAATGTTTACGTGTACTAGTACGGTTTTCTTTTAAGTTTGACCAACCCTATATAAATCTAAACTAAGCTCCCATAGGCGCACTCATCAATATGTAGCCGCCGCCGTTGCGCATGCCGGTGCCCGCCTGCGCCGGCCAATAGTTTCTTGCCCATTACCGTCGTGTCGCCGCCATCCCTGTGCCATGAAGCCGAAGGCTCACCCGCACACGTCATCTGCAGTCCCTCCTCGTGATGACACCGCGCTGCCAAGCACGCGAGCCGCTGGTGGAGCCGCGTCTCTGCATGCAACAGACGAAGAGGAGGACGAGCGCGTGCTCCAGCATGCTGGCGAGGAGGAACTAGCATGTCATTGTCGTCTCCGCCCACACAGAGGAGGCGCGCATGGTGGCTGTCGCAGCGGAAGTCGGTCGCGCCTGCACCGAGCCCGCAAACCGGGTGCTGACGCAAAATCTACCTTCGAGACTTTGAATGCCATGTGGGTCCTGCAATCTAAAGGAGCAATTTGGGTCAGTCGACTCTTGTGAGTCGTTGGATGCAACATGGATGGCTAGAAGGGCTTCTTCAACCTCTGAAATTCATGCACGGTTCATCTTCTCAGCCCGCCACACGCCTAACCGACCGCGGCCTCTACCCCGCCCTCCCCTGAACCACCTGCCACCGCCATGCTCCCCCCACCCCCGCCATCCGTTTAAGCCCATGCACTATCCATTTTTTCCGGCGAACTCCATTCCACACCCAACACTCATAAGATAGATCATGGGCACCCTGCCACCCTAATATAGATACTGGGGTAGCTTCTCTGCGGTCTTCTTCCTTCGCTCCGTAAATCTTCTTTCACAAATCGACTGACCCAAATTATACTAATAGTAAGAACGTATTAAGTACAGTAGGAACACAAAGATACGGGCAATTGTACCAACTGCAAGAAGAACAGTAGTAAGAGATAGTACAAGTACTACTGTACGTACTAAAGAGTTCAAATAACGAGAAAGAACATAAAGTTCAAGTAACAAGAAATAACATAAACATAGTTCTGTTGGGGGCTCAGCACAACACACCCCTGAAAATAAATTAAGCAACTAGTCTGCTTGACACTGCAGTAGAACCAGCGTGAGCGACAACACTGCCACCTTACTCAGAGTCCGAGTCCATGTCCTCGACTTCGTCCTTGTCCCTCTTCCTCTTCCTCTTCACCGACGCTTCTTTGCTTGAACCGGACACTGGGATCTGCTTCTTCATCCAACCCTTGTAGATATTTAAACAAAGGTAGGCATCCATTGCTACGTACAGGATGTGATCTTCATCTAATGTCTTCGACTCCCATGCATGATGAAACTCGTGGTGAGGTTTATTTAGTTTAGCATACGAAGGATCAATCATGGCTGCTGCCAGGGTCAGGATTGAAGGCTGAGAGGAGGACACTAGGCTTGCCTTCTGGAGATCGAAGGGCTGGCCTACGATGAAGCCTATCTGACCCAGGACATCGTTGTCGTTCCTAAAGTCTACAATAACGAATTTCACTCTTTTGTCCTTGAGGAAGTTCTTAAAATCCTGGCACTCAACGTCGGCATGGCATATGTGGTAGACCAAGCACACATTATGTACGCAAACCTGGATCACGGCGGGCTTCTTCTTCTCTGCCTCCTTTAGAATCTTCTCTCTTTCCAGGATTGTGGTGTACTCAACATCTAGCCCAGCGACCCACTCATCCTTTGAACTCTTGAACATGTGTAGGAAGAGAGCAAGGAATGCTTTCACCGTCGCGGATCCACGTGTGTAGATGATGATGAACTCATCACCGGTGATGGCTCTAACTTGGTTCTCAGCGGCCACCATGGAGATTTGGGAGGCCATGTATTTTGGAGGAGGGTTAGGAGAAGTTAAACTGGTGTAATGTGAAAGGACGGGACGACTGGGAGCGAACTATTGTAAGGTACTGTACTACTAGAAGATGGGGACGAGTAGGGCGTGTGAATGGCGTGGGGTTGTTGGCTTGCCCGATGGAAAAATGGCTGCAAGCTCCCAAAGAGTTCTCGAGTACTATGCGGAACCCACTAGATGTCATGTCTACTAGACCCATATCGTAGGCCTGACGGTATAGCTTCTGCCAGTTCGCATGCCATGCCGGCGCGTGGATGTAACTTCACTTAATTTTGTCAACCGTCGCGCCTTCCATGACCTTCGCCTCCCTCGCACAGTCGCGCCCTTTGAGACTTCGACCGGATATAAATGAGCAATTTTTTTGCCTACTCCACATGCATGATACTCCCTCTGGTCCTTTTTTACTTCCGTCAACCATTTGCAAAGTGTTTGACCAAATTTATACTAAAAATATCAATATCTACAATACTGATTATGATAAGTATAGGAACTACGTTTTATAATGAGTATAAAAATATTGATTTGACATTGTGAATGTTGATACATTTTTCTATAAGTTTGGTCAAAGTAGAGGTACATTGACTTCAGACAAAACTTAAATGCACAATACAGACTAGTTCCTCCGTCTAGGTGTGTGCCATGTTCTATCTTGTCATCACAACAAGGTTAGCTATTAGAGTACTACTATCTCACTTCTAGTTTAAAGGGCTCAATTCAAAAATTTCACCTACTCTTAGAAAGATAGAGGCGGTGGAATAGTTTTTGTAGTCTGCAAAAGTACTCAACTAATGATGTCGTTCTTCACAAAAAAATGTGTTTACCAATGCATTATCGCCTTGCATGCATGCATGAACACTAGTTACTGTAACCCCCCTCTCTTCTTTAATTCTTTGCCACATCAGCATGTTTTCTATTCCCGTGTGCATGATACCAGCTAAGATACCACCATTATGGCCAGCCTTAATCATCGCATGCAATAATTTAGTGCACCTTGAAATATGAACATGTGTGGGGCGTGTATGTTTTTAATGACTTGAGACTATACCTAGCCTGGCACGCAAGATGACTTGTTATGCACCATTCCCCATACCTGCAAGAAGCCCGTTCATCTCCAAATCTTTTCCTCTCCATGTGTGAAAACAATATGCCTACTAGACTCTCCTTCTCCCTCCGGCGGTCCCTCCACTCCACCCCATGTGGAAAAAATCTGCATGCATGACTCTCCTCCCCCCGTGCTCGTCCAATCCGTTGTGACCAGCAATATTTCCACCCCTTCCCTCCCCGTTAATTTACTCCAACAAATATGCCCACGTAGTTGTTACGTTAATCATGCAACATATCTTACTGGACGCTGCTTCAGTTACTTAACTGCAGGTGCATTGGGTCACTGACATATGGTCCCAACAGGGGTCTGGCCCACATGTTAGTGAAGCAACTGGACCTGCAGTTAAGTTAGTGCAGCTCAGTCCATATCTTACGTAGGTGTGCCATTGCTCGCTATAAATACTGCGCCTCCCACGGCATTTGGAAGACGTTCATCGCTATCTCCTCCCCTCCCTCTCACGTCGACCACCATGGCATCACCCCTCCCAAGACCTAGGCGCCCCTCGCTGCACCACGCGGACGGTCATGCATCTCCGTTCCGTTCCTCGCCTCCACTAGTAGAGGAGGACGCATCAGCGTTCCACCCCTCGCCGCGACGCGTCGAGGTGGACGCGTCGGCGTTCCCAATCTTGCCAGCACGCCATCAAAGGACGCATTGGCTCCCTGCTACGAGGAGAATGCCGCGCCGCCCGCCGAGCCCCCCAGCCTTGAGAAGCTTTGGAAAGAAATGGATGTTGCCTTGTGGGAGGCTTTGCCTCCGGCAGAGCACACCAAAATAGAGGCAGAGAAGAAGGCCGAGGAAGAGAAGCGCGCCGCGGGGCAACCTGGCTGGCAGGTCTACGTCGCGTCCGAGAGAATCAGGCAATTGGCTCTTTGGCAGAAGGCTCGTGCGTGGGTCGTGAGGGTGGCGGAGGACGCCCGTGCCAAAGCCCTGAGTGTAGTCGGGCCCAAGCGCCTCATCTACGCTTGGCGGTACGTGGACCGGGTGCAAGCTTCAAGAAAGGAGGACTACCTGTTGGCATCGGATCACCACACCGGTGAGATCGCGCTCGCCCGCCGGCAGGCCCCCAATCAGCACCTCGTGAGTTGCGAGGCTGAGGAAGAGGCGTTGTGTCAGCGCGCTGGGAAACGGCCGCGCACCAGGGCACTCGTAGCGCGCCGCAAGGGCTCCTGCAAGCGCCGTGGCTTTTAGTAGGAGTATAATTTAGTTTCATAAGGTAATCTCATTAGTTTTGGGATGCAAATGACAAACCCGAACATTCGGGAATTATTAGCATCCTTAATTAAGTATGTAAAAGGGAAAGTTTTGAAACCTTGTGTATCCGTACGCATTTTGTAAGTACGTGCATCTAGCACAAACTTTACTGTATACTATCGCACTACACGTCTCTCTCTATATATGCTTGCAAACTGTGCTACTCCCTCCGTCCAGGTGAATAAGTCATCTTTGGTTGTGCACCATGACCAAGGAGGGAAGACTTATACACCTAGATGGAGGGAGTACTACTATTCCTTACGTACGTGCAAATGCACGTTTTAAAATTACGATGCGGTTTTTGTAAAACTAGAAAAATAACACTAGTCAAGCTTGTGCAACGATTCAATGCAAAACAAATGCAAAAATGCTTGTTTAATTGCTTACTTTTAGCTTCCTTCTTTGTGGTTATTTATCTATCGTACTTTGTACGGAGTATCTCACTGGTTGGAAAGGCATGCAAATTTCCAAACCGCTTCCTACACCTTGTATCAAATTTTTTGCCTAACAAGTTATACCATGCAATTGGAATTCCAACTTGAGTACTACTACTAGTAGGAGTACCAGGGGCCAGTTTGTTTAGGCTTCTAGATCAGTAATCCCATTACTACTACCGCCGTCCTAGTTTATTGGTCCCCTTTGTAATCTGTGTCAAATTTTGATCATAAATTTAACTAATGAAAAATTTGTGCATGTCACATGCACTAACATTTTATCAGTTAAATCTTTGGTCAAAATTTACCACAAATTACAATGGTGACGAATAAACCAGGACGGAGGTACTAGTAGTAGTTTAGAAGCCCAAATAAATGAGTGAGGCGCCTTAATGTTACTCTCCACTGTGACTAGTCTTATGGGAAAATATGGGGAAGAGATGAACCGGAGTAAATACAGAGAGATGAAATGCAAAAAAGACGGAGGGATGTGATGGTTGCTTGTCCGTTTATTTTACCAGGCCACTTATTACTGGCAGTGGTTGGGTTTTGTGATATGACGGCTTTACTGTCGCGCCACGAGCGGGGTGAGACTCCTGTGCAGTGCCGCCCTCTACACTTGTACTAAAGCGGTCGTGGTTTATTAGTCCCCCATTGAATTTGACTGAATATTTAACTGACAAAATGTTAGTGCATGTCAATAAAAACTATATTGTTGGATTCGTATTTGAACATAGTTTTCAATTATATAATTTTAGGTGACATGCATCAGCATTTATTGTACTATATATAATGTTAGTTCAATTTTTGGTCGTACTAATCTATACTAAGGTGCTCGTGCGTTGCACGGAAGAGTGAAATGAATTGATCGGGGAGTTGTTTATTTTGACAAAGGATGTGGGGGTCATCTCATGTGTAACAGGTATCAATAGATTTCTTAGGATATTATTTCATCTCTAGAGCTCACAAACATCTGCATGAAATAGATAAAAAGTATCTTTTGCAAACAAAAGCGTTCAACTGTTCAACCAGCATCCCAAACTTGTGAAGAAATAACACTATAGTAGGAATTAACCATGCCCTTATACACCTAGATGGAGGAATTAAATCAGGATGACTTGGAAGGGGGCAGAGGAGATGTAAGAAATGGTTCATCATAAGTCTTTCACCACTACTGTAGTAAAAATTCATACAAGGAAGATTCTAGACTAAACCATAAATGGATACACTTTTATTCATGCGCGATACTCTGCTACGTCTTGAGCTTGCGTTGGTTTTCCTTGAATAGGAAAGGGTGATGAAGCAATAGTAGCGTAAGTATTTCCGTCAGTTTTTGAGAACCAAGGTATCAATCTAGTAGGAGGCTCCTCAAAAGTCCCACACACCTACACAAACAAACAAAGAACTCGCAACCAACGCAATAAAGGGGTTGTCAATCCCTTCACGGCCACTTGTGAAAGTGAGATCTGGTAGAGATAGTATGATAAGATAAATATATTTTTGGTATTTTATATTACAGATGCAAAAATTAAAGATGCAAATAAAAGTAGATTGAAAGAAAATTTGATAAAAGATAGACCCAGGGGCCATAAGTTTCACTAGAGGCTTCTCTCAACATAGCATAAGTATTACGGTGGGTGAACAAATTACTGTCAAGCAATTGATAGAAAAGCGAATAGTTATGAGATTACCTAGGCATGATCATGTATATAGGCATCACGTCCGCAACAAGTAGACCGACTCCTGCCTACATCTACTACTATTACTCCACACATCGACCTCTATCCAGCATGCATCTAGAGTATTAAGTTCATAAGAACAGAGTAACGCATTAAGCAAGATGACATGATGTAGAGGGATAAACTCATGCAATATGATATAAACCCCATCTTTTTATCCTCGATGGCAACAATACAATACGTGCCTTGCAGCCCTTTTTTCATTGGGTAAGGACACCACAAGATTGAACCCAAAGCTAAGCACTTCTCCCATGGCAAGAAAGATTAATCAAGTAGGCCAAACCAAACGGATAATTCGGAGAGACTTGCAAAGATAACTCAATCATACATAAAAGAATTCGGAGAAGATTCAAATATTTCTCATAGATAAACTTGATCATAAACCCACAATTCATCGGATCTCGACAAACACACTGCAAAAAGAGTTTAAATCGAATAGATCTCCACAAGAGAGGGGGAGAACATTGTATTGAGATCCAAAAATAGAGAAGAAGCCATCTAGCTAATAACTATGGACCCGAAGGTCTGTGGTAAACTACTCACAACTCATTGGAAGGGCTATGGTGTTGATGTAGAAGCCCTCCGTGGTCGATTCCCCCTCCAGCGGAGCGCCGGCGAAGGCTCCAAGATGGGATCTCATGGATACAAAAGGTTACGGTGGTGGAAATTGTGTTTCGGTGGCTCCATGGATGTTTTCGGGGTACGTAGGCTTATATAGGAGGAAGAAGTACGTAGGTGGCCGCCCGAGGGGCCCACGAGATAGGGGGGTGCACCCTCCCCTCTCGTGGCCGCCTTGGCTGCTTCTTGACTTGCACTCCAAGTCCTCTAGATCAGGTTCGTTCCAAAAATCACGTTCCCGAAGGTTTCATTCCGTTCGGACTCCGTTTGATATTCTTTTTCTTCGAAATACTGAAATAGGCAAAAAAAACAGCAATACGGGCTAGGCCTCCGATTAGTAGGTTAGTCCAAAAAATGGTTTAAATGTGTAAAATAAAGCCCATAAACGTCCAAAAGGGTAATATAATAGCATGGAACAATCAAAAACTATAGATACGTTGGAGACGTATCAAGCATCCCCAAGCTAATTCTTGCTCGTCCTCGAGTAGGTAAATGATAAAAAATAGAATTTTTGATGTGGAATGCTACCTAGCATAATTCTCAATGTAATTTTCTTTATTGTGGCATGAATGTTCAGATCCAAATGATTCAAAATAAAAGTTCATATTGATAAAAGAAATAGTAATACTTCAAGCATACTAATCAAAACAATCATGTCTTCTCAAAATAACATGGCAAAAGAAAGTTCATCCCTACAAAATCATATAGTTAGGCTATGCTTCATTTTCGTCACACAAAGATGTTCCCAACTTCTATACACCCGATGACAAGCCAAGCAATTGTTTCATACTTAAATAATCTCAAACTTTCTCAACCTTCATGCAATACATGAGCGTGAGCCATGGATATAGCACTATGGGTGGAATAGAATATAATGATGGGGATTGTGTGGAGAAGACAAAAAAGGAGAAAGTCTCACATTGACGAGGATAATCAACGGGCTATGGAGATGCCCATCAATTGATGTGAACATGAGGAGTAGGGATTGCCATGCAACAGATGCACTAGAGCTATAAATGAATGCTCAACAAAAGAAAACTAGTGAGTGTGCATCCAACTCGCTTGCTCACGAAGACCTAGGGTATTTGAGGAAGCCCATCGTAGGAAAATACAAGCCAAGTTCTATAATGAAAAATTCCGACTAGTACATGAAAGTGACAACATATGAGACTCACTATATGAAAAACATGGTGCTACTTTCAAGCACAAAATATAAGACTCATACATGAAGAACATGGTGCTACTTTGAAGCACAAGTGTGGAAAAAGAGATAGTAACATTGCCCTTTTTTCTTTTTTTTTCTTTTTTTTTCTTTTTTTCTTCTTTGGCCTTTCTGTTTTTGGCCTTTTTTTTCTTTTTGGCCAATGCTCTAATAATGATGATCATCACACTTTCATTGATTACAACATATGAATTACAACTCGAAATGAACAAGATATGACTCTATATGAATGCCTCCGTCGGTGTACCGGGATGGTGCAATGAATCAAGAGTGACATGTATGAAAAATAATGCATGGTGGCTTTGCCACAAATATGATGTCAACTACATGATCATGCAATGGAAATATGACAAAAGTAAAGTATGTCATGATAATGATGAACGGAACGGTGGAAAGTTGCATGGCAATATATCTCAGAATGGCTATGGAAATGCCATAATAAGTAGGTATGGTGGCTGTTTTGAGGAAGATATAAGGAGGTTTATGTGTGATAGAGCATATCATATCACGGGGTTTGGATGCACCAGTGAAGTTTGCACCAACTCTCAAGGTGAGAAAGGGCAATGCACGGTACCGAAGAGGCTAGCAATGGTGGAAATATAAAAGTGTGTATAATCCATGGACTCAACATTAGTCAAAAGAACTCATATACTTATTGCAAAAATTTAGAAGTCATCAAAAATCAAGCACCACGCGCATGCTCCTAGAGGGATAGATTGGTAGGAAAAGACCATCGCTTGTCGCCGACCGCCACTCATAAGGATGCACAAGCCAGGTACACTTCATGTTTCAAATTTGTTACACAACTTTAACCATACGTGCATGCTACAGGACTTGCTAACTTCAACACAAGCATTCTTTAAATTCATAATCACCCAACTAGCATGACTTTAATATCACTACCTCCATATCTCAAAACAATTATCAAGTATCAAGTTGATCATAGCATCCAATTCACTTCCTATGATAGTTTTTATTATACCCAATTTGGATGCCTACCATTCTAGGACCAATTTATAACCATAGCAAATATCATGCTGTTCTAAAAGACTCTCAAAATAATATAAGTGAAGCATGAGAGACTAGCAATTTCTACAAAAATAAGTCACTGTTGTTCTCTAAAAGATATAAGTGAAGCACTAGAGCAAAAACTATCAAGCTCAAAAGATATAAGTGAGGCACATAGAGTATTTAATAAATTCAAATCAAATAGGCTTCTCCCAAAAGGTGTGTACAACAAGGATGAATGTGGTAAACTAAAAAGCAAAGACTAATATAATACATGATGCTCCAAGCAAAACATATATCATGTGGCAAATAAAAATATAGCTCCAAGTAAAGTTACCAATGAACGAAGACGAAAGAGGGGATGCCTTCCGGGGCATCCCCAAGCTTAGGGTTTTGGCTATTCTTGAATATCTTGGGGTTCCATGGGAATCCCCAAGATTAGGCTTTTACCACTCCTTATTCCATAGTCCATCAAAGCTTTACCCAAAACTTGAAAACTTCACAACACAAAACTCAACAGGAAATCTTATAAGCTCCGTTAGTGAAAGAAACAAAACCACCACATAAGGTACTGTAATGAACTCATTCTTTATTTATTTTGGTGTTAAACCTACTGTATTCCAAGTTCTCTATGGTTCATACCCTTACTTACTAGCCATAGATGCATCAAAATAAGCAAACAACACACGAAAAACAGAATCTCTCAAAAACAGAACAGTCTGTAGCAATCTGTAACTAACGCAAACTTCTGGAAATCTAAAACTCCTACCAAAATAGGACGTACTGGAAAATTTGTTTATTGATCAGCAGCAAAAATAATCAATGCAAAATCACGTTTCTGTGATTTATTGAATTTTTTCTCGTGAGCGCAAAGTTTCTGTTTTTCAGCAGAATCAAATGAACTATCATCATAGGTTATCCTATAGGTTCTACTTGGCACAAACAATAATTAAATGATAAAAACACATCTAAAAAGAAAGTAGATGCAAAATTTATTACTAAACAGGAACAAAAACAAAGAACACAAATAAAATTGGGTTGCCTCCCAACTAGCGCTATCGTTTAACGCCCCTAGCTAGGCATAAAAGCGAAGATAGATCTAAGTAGTGCCATAATAATAAGATAGATCTTGAAAACTCATCTCATATTCTCTATGTTCGGCAGCAAGTTTTCTTTGAGGAAAGCAAAAATAATGAAAAGGGCTAAATTTAGCGGGACAAAAGTCCCCAAGATCAATCTTAGGAGGGACGGGTTCCTCCTTTGGCCCTTCATAATGCACAACTAATTCATCACTAAAGGCATTCTTTTGGCAAAATCTAGTGAGCCTATACTCAAGAGAGTATCCTAGCTCATTATTTCGAAGAGCAAAATCATTATTAAGTTCGGAAATTCTATCAAGCAAGACATGGGTAGGAACCTTTTTTCTAAGGTTTTCATTGAAAGCAACATAGTCCGAAGATTGAAAACGCCTAATTTCCTCTTGATCAAAGAGGGCCGCCTCTATGGGAGGACGACCGGCGTCCACCCTATAGTGTGCAAAGATTTCTTTGGCCTTTCTTATTATAAATCTAAACTCATTAGCCAAAAAGATAGTAACAGCACGCTTAACATAAGAATGCTCAATATTGGAAAATTCTAGAAAAATTCTTTGTATGCAAGGATGCATATGCATAAATTGTCTTTCAAGTTCAACTACAAGCATAGCGATAGCATCCGCAAGACTACTAGTTCTATGAATAATAGAACCACCCATGGAAGGTAAAGCACCGGCACAAGTAAAGAAATCTTGAATAACACCTTTTCCAATAATGTTACCACTACCGATTCAAAACTTTTTAGTATTCAAGATAGGGGGTTCTTTAGCCGGAGCCTCAGAATTTTCCATGTTGTCATTATTGTCCATATCAATGATAATCTCCCCAATTTCATACATAACAGCAAACAAAAGTGAGGAAGAAGAAAGCAAGTGAAAGAGAGAGAAGAAGATTGGGAAAGAGAGGGCGAATAAAATGGCAAGGGTGAAGTGAGGGAGAGGAAAACGAGAGGCAAATGGCAAATAATGTTATGCGAGGGAGATGGGTTTGTGATGGGTACTTGGTATGTCTTGACTTGAGCGAAGACCTCCCCGGCAACGGCGCCAGAAATCCTTCTTTCTACGTCTTGAGCTTGCGTTGGTTTTCCTTGAAGAGGAAAGGGTGATGCAACAATAGTAGCGTAAGTATTTCCCTCAGTTTTTGAGAACCAAGGTATCAATCCAGTAGGAGGCTCCTCAAATGTCCCACGCACCTACACAAACAAACAAAGAACTCGCAACCAACGCAATAAAGGGGTTGTCAATCCCTTCACGGCCACTTGCGAAAGTGAGATCTGATAGAGATAGTGTGATAAGATAAATATATTTTTGGTATTTTATATTATAGATGCAAAAAGTAAAGATGCAAATAAAAGTAGATTGAAAGCAAATATGATAATAGATAGACCCGGGGGGCATAGGTTTCACTAGAGGCTTCTCTCAAGATAGCATAAGTATTATGGTGGGTGAACAAATTACTATCGAGCAATTGATAGAAAAGCGAATAGTTATGAGATTATCTAGGCATGATCATGTATATAGGCATCACGTCCGCAACAAGTAGACTGACTCCTGCCTACATCTACTACTATTACTCCACACATCGACCGCTATCCAGCATGCATCTAGATTATTAAGTTCATAAGAACAGAGTAACGCATTAAGCAAGATGACATGATGTAGAGGGATAAACTCATGCAATATGATATAAACCCCATCTTTTTATCCTCGATGGCAACAATACAATACGTGCCTTGCAACCCTTTCTGTCACTGGGTAAGGACACCGCAAGATTGAACCGAAAGCTAAGCACTTCTCCCATGGCAAGAAAGATGAATCAAGTAGTCCAAACCAAACAGATAATTTGAAGAGACTTGCAAAGATAACTCAATCATACATAAAAGAATTTAGAGGAGATTCAAATATTTCTCATAGATAAACTTGATCATAAACCCACAATTCATCGGATCTCGACAAACACACCGCAAAAAGAGTTTACATTGAATAGATCTCCACAATAGAGGGGGAGAACATTGTATTGAGATCCAAAAAGAGAGAAGAAGCCATCTAGCTAATAACTATGGACCCGAAGGTCTAGGGTAAACTACTCACAACTCATCGGAAAGGCTATGGTGTTGATGTAGAAGCCCTCCGTGGTTGTTTCCCCCTCCGGCGGAGCATTGGCAAAGGCTCCAAGATGGGATCTCGCGGATACAGAAGGTTACAGTGGTGGAAATTGTGTTTTGGTGGCTCCCTGGATGTTTTCGGGGTACATAGGCTTATATAGGACGAAGAAGTACAACGGTGGCCGCCCGAGGGGCCCACGAGACGTGGGGCGCGCCCAGAGGGGGTGGGCGCACCCTCCCCTCTCGTGGCCGCCTCGGCTACTTCTTGACTTGCACTCCAAGTCCTCTGGATCACGTTCGTTCCAAAAATTACCCTCCCGAAGGTTTCATTCCGTTTGGACTCCGTTTGATATTCCTTTTCTTCGAAATACTAAAATAGGCAAAAAACGTCAATACGGGCTGGGCCTCCGGTTAGTAGGTTAGTCCCAAAAATGATATAAATGTGTAAAATAAAGCCCATAAACATCCAAAAGGGGTAATATAATAGCATGGAACAATCAAAAATTATAGATACGTTGGAGACGTATCATACTCCAATAGAGCAAGATCATGCATGGAAGTCTCCACATGCTTAGACAGCGGATTACATTGAGCGAAGACTAATGATAAACATTTAACTTGGTAATGCATATGTCCAGGTGAACCTCCTTGGAGTCCCCGTCAACCGCGTTGGGGGGTAAATCATACCATGCGTCTTCCATGTCCACATCGGCGGGAAGGTCCCAGCTCTGCATTGTCCTAGTCAGCATGATGGAGCCGGTGTTGCCGCCCACGTACCTCTGAGGGGTAGTAACAGTGAGCACATTGGCCTCTTGTCAGTGTTAGCGTCAGCGGAGTCGCCCCTGACGCACACTACAGAGACAGGGTGGCAGCCTGGGCAGGCCTCGCTGGTGCCCACGATCAAGAGGAAGATGCTACCATCCTCCTCCAAGACTAGTAGGCGGCGGTGATCCTCCAGCGACTCCGGCACAGTGAACGGGTAGCATGTCTCGTACTTGATATTCTTCGCCAAGGGCCAGTAGTGACCGCCGCACGCATCCGTGAGGTGATGCATGATGTCCGCCAGCGAGCCCCAGAACGACATCGGGCACTCATAGCAGTAGACGAAGGGCTCCTTGGAGGCATTGACCAGGCCATCCATGAAACAGTAGTGGTTGTAGGGGATGTTGTACCAGTTGAATATATGAGCAAGTTACTACGAGATTTAATTCGAATAAGCACAAAATAAATCATGACGGCTATAACAGAGATTAAACTAATCATGTGGACTAGCATAGTAGATGAACAGATAGAATCTAGGATACGGAGTAGAAACATGAATTCTACCATGATTTCGAACAGGAAGGACAGAAACACATACGGTGCAACGGGAGCAGCACCATTGGCGTTGAGGTTGTCGTCCATGTCATTGAGCAAGAGGTTGCCGAGGTCAGGGAAGAAGTCGTCGTTGTCGGTGAAGTCGTTGCTGCCAGCAGTCGCGAGAGTGCACTCCCCAAATTTCAACAGCGCCCACCGAATGGAGCACAGGAGGGAGTGGTTGTAGGGGACGTTGCGACCGCCAAATGGAGCGCAGGAGTAGCACACGAAGCAGTAGATGGTGCTCCTCCCTAAGTCTCTATCTCTACTCTTATGTCTATCTCTACTACTCTTCTTTGTTTTTTTTATAACAAATCCAATAGTACTGTATCGTCCACTGCACGCTCGGCTGAACACGCCTCCTCGCCTCCATCATCACCAACTAGGTCTTTTATAGGAGTAGGAGTAGAGAAAAAACCGAGTTGGTGATGATGGTGTGCCGTGCAATGCACGGGCATCTTGCTATTTTTTTGCATATAATTCCAAACACCACATAGACACGGTCTTTGACCATTTTACAACTATGTTAGTGTCATTGTTAGTGGTCAGCCGGTGCAAGTTATAGCCCCGGGTGTTTTAACCTTTTTTTAGTAATGATGTCTGGCGATTATTCACCACGAGCTTAATCCTGGCGAATCCCACGTAACCATCAGATTTCCATCCAATGGTGGCCTATTTTTAAGCCATAGTATTTGACAAAACCGCCATCCTTACACACGTACTGTAACAGCTTCGCAGGCATATACAACTGCCATGTCTCCCAATGAATGTTTGTTTCAGATTGGAGTTAGCACCAATGGCGGTTCGTAGTCGTTCCATGCTCGGGCACTGAAGTTTGTAACTATTCTAGATTAAAATATACTACTCCTCCGGTGCTAGTAGTAGAGCAGAGTCCTACTCCACTACTACTCTACTCAATCAAGTTAGGGCAAAGTAGTAGGTACTATAGGGAGTACCAGTACTGTGATCACTCAAGCAAGTTATCTGGCATCGATATGACCCTACACTGCTGGTATGTGTCTCGTAAGTCAAGCGGCGTGATGTAGTCATCATCGCCTGTCCACTTCCCACAACACATATTCGCTTCCCCATCTTTGTCCGCACATAATCTCGTCAATCTTCCATCCCCGCTAAGGCGCCTCCCCCCTCGCCCGAAACCCAAGCACTAACAATGGCAAAACCGAGTAGCGTCCGCTGAAAGAGTGGCTGGAATTCACTCCCCACAGAGGTAATCAATCTCATTGTTTCACATGTGGACAATCTCAATACCATTACGCTCGCCACGTGCTCGTCGGGGTTGTACCATTTACTCAAAGCCCTCAGGTCGGAGCTTTTTAAGCTAGCTCCTTGCTTGCTGATGCTGCCTGATCTTCAGAAAAGGTGTGTCACGCAGCATAACGATCATAGGGTGGCGAGCATCAACCCCCTTGACTGCGATCCGATCCCCGTCACCCTCCACTACATTAACGATATGTACTGGGTCGGCATGAACATGTCTTGGATGGTGCTCGTCGACGGTCACGGTAGCTGGATGCTCGTGGAGGTCTACACCCGGCGATTGATCCCCCTTCCTTCAATTAACACTGCACTGCTTTGGCACCGCGGCCCAGAATACTCGGAATCTTACCGTAGACAACATGATACCAAGTTTAATTCGCTCAAGGTTGTAATCTGCCAAGTGCCCACAAGATCTGCGAATTATAAAGACTTCACGCTAATTGCGTTCTTCAACCGCGATCTCGCCTATCTGACAAGTCACTATGGTAAGTGGATAAATATGCACGTCCATCGCAGGATCATACATCCTCCATGGTTCTCTAATGCCATTGAACAGAAGGGCTTCATTTACGATGTTGACTCCTTCTATGGCTGCATGTATTGCTGGCCTACTTAGTCATCGCTACAAATGGCTATTACAGCAGTATGTTACTTTCCTATGATATCATGATGGCTTGCTTATATTACTGTTTTACTAAAAAAAATATGCATGCTCATAACATGCTATTTTTAAGATTGACTACATTAAGAGCCCTTTTTTATTTGACTCCAACTTGATATGATGTTGTAGGCCGCTTGGTGTCCCTACCCTTCCTAATCCCAGAACCTTTCAAAGAAAAGCGGCATGGCAGTTGCAGGTGGTTCCTGGCTCGATCAGACGATAGCGAACGATTGATGATCGTTCACACGTACCAGACGTGTTGTTTGGCAGAATAAATTCATAGTCACTGCAAGGTCTTTGAGCAGGATCCCAGCTTCTCTGGGCCTATAGGAATTTTTTACTAGACGCTGGTAAGTAGCCTTGGTACATGCTCTTTGTTTGTCAGATTGAATTATCCGATTAACCAGGAGATATCCGATGACAAGGATAATGATGGCAGCGCGGTTTCGCTCATCAGGCAAAACTGTGTGTACATGGCGTACCATGCGTCACTGCATGCACCATACCCTGATATGTGCCGCTACGCTCTGCAGCCCAAAGTAGGAGAGAGGGTCGCAAGTATCAGACTTCTACCTGCTGGCTGGAGTTTCCCCCGTCAGGCACCCATCTGGTTCAAGCCGTCAACCAATCTCCACAACTTAATAAATAGTAATGTCTAACTGAGCCAGTTAGTTAGATGCGTACACTTGGTGTAGTAGGATCTTTATAAGTTTGATGCATACACTTGTTCTTTTTTGGTAGCCCTTTTGTAATGATGGCTGATGTTTGGTTTGGAAGACAGAGCTGCGTCTTTACTCTTCTGGCCTGCTTACTGCTTCTGTTGCACCCCCATCCCTGGTTGCTGCAGCTGCTGTTTTCAATGTACAATCAGTAGTATATTTCGTCTGTTGGTTGAATAAATGTGTTGTTAGAATGACAAACACAATGTTTTGGAAGTCGTTGCATGGTCCGATCCTTTAGTGCCCTGTACTGTACATAGCGCATACTATTTTTGGTACGGAACACATTTTCCACTTGTTGATAACATGCAGCCCACTGATGAATGCCCAATAGAGGAGCCCCTAATTAACTGGAAGGGAGGCTCTCACATGAATCTGGCCCAGGTACATGCTCATGGTCCCCTAAACATAAGTAAATAAATAAATAAATAAATAAATAAATAAAGCTAAATGATCATGCACCAGTTATTTAAATTCATGATTTAACAGGAGGATATTATTTCCTTGATAGTGTTGTTACATTCAGTCGATATTATTCTTAGGCAAAGATAGCGACCAATCTTCTTTCTCCCAGCATTTTCTTCCTGCAACCAGCGGACCCATGCAAATAGTCAACGTCGTAAATAGTTCTGGTCCATTTTTATTTTTCAATAAGAATGTCCAACCTAGCCCAACACATTGGCGACAGCACTTTATTCCTCCGCCTTGGTGCGCTCGCCGCGGCGCTGCCGGACGGCCCTGTCAACATAGTGAATCGGGAGAGGATTGTAGTTGTCAGTACGACAGTACGGACCCACCAGGTCCACTCCCGAACACAAGCAAGCGCCTCTTTTACTACTCAGATGCATCCCTCGTTTTTACTCTAATCCACCCTGTTGATATCTGGGACCCACATCATTTTCAACGTATAGTCAATTAGCGACAGAATTGCACAACTTTTTTTAGAGTAGTAATTCGGAGAAGTAGGCTATAAACTGGGTTGTGCGGTCTCTGGCCCATCTAACAACATGACCAGCCTAGCAGTTTTTTCTTTGGGAAAATAGGCAGCCAAGTATTTCTTTTTGAAGAATACCCAAGCTAGGCCTATTTGTTTTCTCCGACATACTGGGCTACAAATCTTTCAAGACGAGGAGGGATGCATTCCGACCGGGCCAAAGAGTATGGTCAGTGTCTGTTAAAAGTAATATCAAAGGGGTTGAAAATTCCAAAAAAATTATAGCAAATGGGATATTAGTTTCTTTTTTTGTTTTTGTTCTTCACTGATATTTTATACTCCCTCCATCCCAAAATTCTTTTCTTAGATTAGCCTAGATACGGATGTATCTAATACCAAAACGTGACTTGATACATATGTATTAAGACAAATCTAAGACAAGAATTTTGGGACGGAGGGACTATTTCATTGGATTTAACATGACATAGTACTAATTTATTTTTAAATTTGTTTTAGTATGGCTACTAATTTTTGGATTAAGAATATTTTCAAAATTTCAAAATTTCGCACATATTTAGTTAAATAATTTAACCCTGGTACTGACCAGAAAATGGACAGCAATTCTAAAAATAGAAAATGGGCTGCAATAAATTCCATATGAATTAGAAAATGAGTAAAAATTATAAAAATAATAGCAAATGGGATGTACACACCTCAGATTTCGAGGTTGACTTGTTTACGCAAGGCTTTGTCAGTCAACACACGATTCTAGCAGTAGTGAATGTTGGATGTCCATCCATCGGCCGACGTGCTTCTTCAATCTCTGATCTTCCTGCTCCATCCGCCTAAACTAGCACCGGCGGGACTGCCTGCTCCCTCCTCTTGTGGACCGCTGTGATGCTGTGAAGGCTTCACCGACCCACCCTACTCCCTCCGCTGGCGTGGCCGCACGCAATCAACTACCTCCTTATTACACGAAAAAAATGATTCCTCCGACTAACATCTGGGGCACACCAGTTGGGAGGCTGACCTGTGGGCCTACTAAGTTGACGCATACGTAGGGCTTGTCAACTTAGTCAACAAACGATTCTAGCAGCAGTAACCATTGGATTTGAATCGAACGGTCCTACTGATTCTTCAATCGCTGCTCTTCTTGCACTAGCCGGACAAACCAGCGCCGGCGAGACCGCCTGCTCCTGCCTCTAGTGGCCGGTTGTGCTGCCATTGAAGCCTCTCACCGCCCCCTACTACTCCCACCGCTAGCCAAGCCTTGCGGAAACGGTAGCCTAACACCGCAGCCGAACCAGTGAACCCTCGTACTCCTCTCCGCATGGGTATCCACTGCCGCGTCTTCCCTGGCTCCGCGTCATCCCCTTCCTAGGCCTCACCGTTGTCCACCGCCCTGGTGCTCTCAGCGCGGCGTGGTCAACATGGTCAAGGAACAACTTCCATCGGAAGAGTACAGTACGTGGAGAGGCTGACAGCTGGGTCCACGACCGCAGCAAGGAAGTGCCTCCTTATTACGCAGAAAATAATGATTCCTCCACCTGACAGTGGGGACCCACCAGACGGGCCCCTGTATTTTGCAAAAAAAAACATTTCCCCCCTGACTGTTGGGACCCACCAGCTACATCTTCGCACGCAAGGAAGTGCATACATATTACGGAAAGAAAATGATTCACCCCCTGACTGCTGGGATCCACCAGCTACATCTTCACACGCAAGGAAGTGCCTGACTGTCGAGACCCACCTGGTCGAAGCGTACGCAGGTTGTCATTCTGGTCGCGAACGTGTACATACGTATTGGTCAATGTAGACGCGCACGAGTGTAGTAGAGGCGCGCACGTAGCATGTACACGTACATACATCGGCCACGGTGCAAGAAAGTAAATACGACCACGTACGTACATATGGACGGGGTCTCGAACGCCCACTCGCGCATACGTACGGCTAGGGCTCGTGTACATGGCTGGGTTCGAACAGAGAAACTACGTCATCGTCGTGTTCATGGGGAGGCAACTGAATGTGTCATGTTCATCGAGAGGCAACGAAACATGTGGGAGCCAACCGGCTTGGACGGATTAGCCGATGGAAATGAGGCCTGGCGTACTGCAGAACGGAGGAAACGACCTTGTGTTCGACCGGCCATGTTCGAAACGGGATCATGTTCATCAGGAGGGGTCTCGCGTACTGCAAAACAGAGGAAACGGACTTCTGTTGGACCTCCTACGGTCGAAATGGAGTCCTATTTATCGGGAGGGGTGTGGCGTACCGTAAAACGGAGGAAACGGACTTGTGTTGGAGCGCTATGGTCGAAACAGGGATCCTATTCATCGGGAGGGGTGTGGCGTACCGCAAAACGGGACTCCATGGGATACTGTTCATCTCCACCGTCGACCTCCTCCAGCCTCCACGGGCTATTGTATATCCATCGTCGACCTCCTCCAGCCTCCACCTGCGACTGTTCATCCACGGGCTCCTGTTCATCCGGCCTCCACCGCGCGCTCCTCCACCGGCCACTGTTCAACCAGCCCTTTCCACGAGGAACTGTTCAACCACCCCTCCACGGGCTACTGTTCATCCAGCCCTCCACTGGCTAATGTTTAACTAGCCCACCACGGGGTCCTGTTCATCCAGCCCTCCACGGGGTCCTGTTCATCCACGCCCAACCGACTCAATTGATCGCGGTCATGTTCATCCAGCGGCAACACCACGGGGTCTTGTTCAT
>NC_057810.1:461606935-461611743 GCF_018294505.1 Triticum aestivum | reverse complement strand
AAGAGGCAGCATTGATCGACTTCAGTTAGCAGCAGTAGCGAAGGAATCGCTTGATCGCTCGGGTTCAGTAACGCGTAGCCTGTAGTGCAATCACTCGGGTTCAGTAGGCGAACGCCTCGCTCTAGTTCAGTTAGAGCCCAACGCCTCGCACCCACACACGTACGTGTATGAGAGAAACACGCATCGCTCGGCCCCCGACCACCCACCGTAACCAGGAACTCCCCGATATTTTCCTCGCCCTCGCTTCTACCACGGTTTTTTTGCGTCATGGACGGCCCAAAGAATGTCATGCAGCTGCATCCCCGGCCCGCCCAGGACGAAAAGCCCATTTTCTGTCATGATTTTTTGGCATAGAAGTAGGAACCCACCACATCTATGTTGATACCGGGATTTGTCACAATTATCGTCATAGAAGTGTCATAAGTATGACAGAAAAAATCGTTTGGCCCAAAATGTCACGGATGTGTCTTTTTCTTTGTAGTGCTTGCAGTTCTTTGCCACATTAATACCCCCATGGATAATTTCTCGCACTTATCGAGTATTCGGTCATCCCCAGTTGATACATGTATTTCACAAAAGTCTTCGAATTACCATTCGATCTTCACAAAATCCTCAACAGCCTATTGCTCTTGAAATTCTTGCTTGCCTGCATTATGATTAATCCCATAAGTCTGGTAATCTTATTGGCATCCTATGTCATTATCATTTTGAGTCTGTTGATTCAATATGTTGCGAATGCTCGCAATCCTCAACCAGATCCTAGAATTCATTCTTCTGGCTCAGATGTCATTTTAAACATGGGTTGGATCTCGACCAATCAAATTGCCATCGATTGTACCCCTAAGCCGACTCAGCTTATCCATCCTAAATCAGAGTGTTTGCTTCTGATCCCTTGATTTGGAAATCATAATTCTTTTGCATTTGAGCTTTGAATTAGTCAATTGTTCCTACAATATGATCTCCTTACATTCTTTCTTCCTCTGGTTGAGTACCGATGCTCACATCTGATCCCTTGAGGACCACCAGATCCTTTGTTGGATTTTATCCGACATCGTCCTTCATATTCAATCACTCTGTAAGATCTTTCCCTGATACATAATGCCATTGGTAAATCATATTCTCTGATTTGACCAACCATGTTGTGCTTTCGAGCTAGTTATATTTACTCATGAAGCTTGTGGTATATGTTTCTAAGATGCCCCGATGGGTTGAACCTATGCCTTCCTTAATCAGGGTCAACCCGAAAGTTTTGACAGGTCATACTCCTGTGGTAATTCACCAGGTAGGTTTTCACACTCAAAACAGTTTTAATAGAGCAGTGAATAAATGTTCATGCATTGGAGAAGTGGGAGTCGACCTTGAACTTTGTGTTCATGCCCATGGACTTGATGTAGATCTTCTCATCGAAGCTTCTTTTAAAATTAATTATTCCCTTGGTATAAGTTCATCTTATATCTTGAATCTGGCCTTTTGCTATCGTGCTTCCGACTATGTTCTCCTTTAAATACTATTTCCTATGCAAGTTTAAGCACTTGTCTTCTATAGAGCAATACCCCAGTCCAACCTCTACTTTGATCTGTCATCGAGTATTACCCCCTGGTCTCGAGATTATCACAGAACCGCATAACTTCTTATGAGTTCTTCATCAAGTACTACATTCTCACTGATTCCAATTTTTCTGGGTTCTGAGTGGTTAGTCACTCATGTACTGATAGCTGATTCACGTCCATTCTACGATTAAACGATTTTTAGCAATGTTCCTTGCTTATGAGTTTGTACCCGATCGCTTTGTTCCTAGCCTGATTGACTATATCATTATTGTGCTAATTTTTACTGTGCTACCTGGTCCGTCCTCATAGAGCACAATTGTCGAGGGTGAGCTAACCTATGTCGATCTTCCTCGTCATATCATTTCACCTTGAACAACAAGCTTGATTCGAGTATGTGTCCTAACCTTGGTTTCAACAACCTTTCGCTTCATCATACATTTGACTTGATGTCATTGCCGATCTATTACACCTTCATGAAATCTCTCGACAATTGTGTCATGATCATCATCAACATTTTGAGCTCTTCCAGGATATCAATCAAATTCATGATGGGAAATACCATCCTTGTCCCTCGATGATTGTGTTATCATCGACAACATTCTTGCCTTCCCCCAACACAAACTTGTTCATGTTATGGATGCAAATTGCTATCCAGCTTGTATGATGTTCTACTTTGCAGTATTACTGTCTTTTATGTCAAGGATGTTGTGAGGATTTGAGGATTGCTTCACCTTTTATGAATTCTTGAAATAGTGATACTTCTCACCATCACCATTCTTTCTTGGTTCCCGTATTGATTCTAACCGAGGTACCAACAAGTGAACCGGGTTGTCTGAATTATGTACTTCTAGCAACCCTAATGCTTTGAAGTTAATGATCGACAGTTCATTCTTAGACTATCGATTATTGGATCACCATTCTAACAATTGGTCAGGCTACCTATGCCCATATTTTGGGCGTACCTGTCAACCAATGTTTAATCGTTACGTTTTCCACGAGCATACCTCATTATATCATTGAACTGGCAAATGTTATCTTCTTGTTCACATAATTGTGGAAATCCATCTTTTGGAAATCTTGGTGAATTGTCGCTGAGTTCATCAGCTACCTCCTCATCCTCTCCTTGGTTTAATGATGAACTCTTGTTTCGGAACTCTCTTCCATAGTTCACTTCCCGAGAAACTTACTACGTTATCTCGTCAAATTGTGTTGCACCTTTTCTTCTCACGCATCCTGAGTTTGAGGTATCCTGACACCAATAAGATATGAATCTCGGTCAAATATGGTTGGAACATATTCCCAAGAGTTATAACATTGGTCCTTAACTCAATAAGGTGATGTCATGCCTAGCACACCGGCCGGAGGACCTATTGTTATAGTTTCCTTTTTAGCAAGGTTAACCATTCTTTGTGAGGAAATTGGAAGACTTATTCTATGCGTTGTTCCTGATGGATCCTTTGTGTATCCAAGGTCTGACCTTTACCTGGTGACCATGTCAATACTATCTCGAAGCATGTCTGTGGTACTCCGATCCTCAATAAGAACATTTGAAGCACAATGCTAAATTTTCCGTACCAATTATCCAAACACTGTTGTATGGGTAATGTCATGAAATTTCTCTCCCCTTACCTAAAGGGTTTTCTACTTTATATCCTATCATGGATATCATGATCTGCTTGTCCTTGGGAAGGATATACCCCTGAAATATGTGTTTAAACACATTCTCCTTTCCATTATTCTGTTTCATCCGATAATCACATTTTTTTCTTTCCATTGTTTTATTTAACCTTTCTTGTGATCTATATGATATAAGTAGTAATATTCTTCTGCTGATGTAAGCACCTCGGTGTGCAACTCTATCATTAAGACCCTATTACCACTGTTGATGACATTCCGGTAACCACCGATGGACGAGAACTTGGCCTATTGGTCTGCCTTGTTCAACGAGCAGGAAAATGGTTCTCTTCGTCCCTCGCCCTTGGTATCGACATTGTTGGCGACTCAACTGACAGGCTATTTTCTGACATGCCTTGCTATCATGACCGTGCAAGATCTCAGTCTGCTTTTAACCCACATGGTGGTCCCATAACCCACAGTTCCACATGATCGAAACTTGACTCTCCTGTACACCCCTATTTCCAAAGTTATTCCTCACGTCTGGCTTCGCATGTAAATCACGAGCCACCTTCCCGGAGATGACCTACTCTAGTATCAAATGCAATGTTTATTTTCGTTCTTCTGAACCCTTTTTCACCTTTTGATTAGGCATCGAATGATTTCCTACCCGTTTGAAACTTTTGTACCATTGCTTATTTCTCTCAACGAATTCCCCGAGTTACAACTCGAGAAAGAATTCATGTCTTCTTCCCTGAGTTCGCCATCAGGTGCCCAACCTTGTGGAGATGCGTTCTTCCAGACTTTTTCCCTGTCATCGCATTCGTAGGACAACGAAGATCCTGAAGAAGGATGATGACTTTCAGGATGACCTGATGCAGCGAATTGAAGACATCAACGGAAGCGATCAACTTCTTTGAGAAGAGCAACCAAGACCGAGAAGATCTGTTAGAATTTCATCACCAGCACTTCCCCCTTACTTCCCCTCTTAAATATTGGGACAAGATTTCTTTTAGTGGAGGATGATTGTGATGCCCGGATAGTTATGCTATAGTAATCCCTACTAATGATGCCACGTCACCACAGTTATTGTTGTTAAACTCGTGTTGGTTCGGAACCGATTCAAATTCAAATTAAAAATCAAGTCAACCAATAAAGGGTTTCAGATATTAGAAAAACACAAATGTTCGAAGTGTTGCAAGTGATAAATGGATAAATGTCATGGTGGAACCAACATTTTATAAGATGTTAAAATACCCAAGGGTAACTAAATCAATGGCTAACATAATAATTTAAATGCCTTCTTAAATGTACAAATTACAAACTAATTATTTAAATGCTAAAACTCAATGTGGCAGTAGCATAGATTTTAATAATGAAATTAGGTGCTAGATTTATATTTTATAAGACTAAACTAATTTGGAACTAAAACAGAATCAATATAGACTAAACTAGCCTTCCCCCACCTAACCCTAATAAAATCCCCTCCCACTTCTCCCCAATCCTGTCACCCCCTCCCACGATCTGGATCGGGCCGCCGCCCGGTGCCTGCGCCCCGCTGCCGTCCTGGCTCCGCAGGGCGTCGTGCTCGAGTCCCGCGCTGCCTGGCAACCCTGCTGCGGTGGACAAAACACCCACAGGCGA
>NC_057810.1:461584742-461606616 GCF_018294505.1 Triticum aestivum | reverse complement strand
TGCCACGGCCTCCTCCTCACCTCGACGCCGATGTGCCATCGTCGTCGCCGCCCACCTCGCCGGACTTCCTCGTCCTCCTCCCAACCGCTCGTCGAGCCTTCCACGTGCTACAATGTGAGCTCCCGCTTCGATTCCCCTTTCCCCTTCTCTTGGTTAGCCGCCGTAGGCGCCGCCGCGACCTCCCGTGCTGTGGCCGGAGCTCGTCGCGCCCGCGCTCACCGCATCATGGTCGTACCCTTTCCCGCTAGCTCGCGACACGTCCGCGCTTGCCTGTGTAGTGGCCTGTCCGTGCTCTCCGCGTCCTGCCCTTGCCCACGGTCCGCTTGCTCCGCGCCGTCTCACTGCCCGCGGTAACCGCCCCACGGCCGCGAGCGCGCTCGCTGCCCACAGCCGCATCGCCCTTACCTGCCGCTGCAACTCCAGCCATTGCTTCGGCTCTGCTGCTGTTGGCCACCTCCACCGTCGCCCGGGGTCGCGCCCTTGCTCTCTACTACCGCCCCTGCTGCGCTACTGTTGTGCTGCTGCTTGCCGCCCGTCCCAGCTCGCCTCGCCTGCTGCTCCACCCCGGTCGCGACGCTGCCCCACTCCGGCCTCCCTTGCCGCGCTCCGCCTCCCCTCGCTGGCTGCTCGCCACGGCCCGCATCGCCGCGTCGGCTAGCTTGGTTCCACATGAGCGCAGGCACCCACGCCCACACGCCCATGCTCGTTTGCCCTTGCGCCCGCAAGGCCCTATGGGCCACTAACAGTGGGATCCACCTCCTGAGAACGATTTAAGAAAAAGAATTTAAAAAAATGTTAAAATAAGTAAATTAGTAAGTACTTAATTAATGAGTTAATTAAGTTAATTAATCATATTTAATAATCTAATTAAAATGAATTAACCTAATCACTTAGTTAGTCTAATTAACATGTTTAATTAGTCTGAGACAATGATCAATGGGACCCACAGGTTAGTTCGACTAAGTCGACTGACTGGTTGACTGGTGACATCACTCTGACATCCTGCTGACATCACAATTACATTTTCTAATTAGATTAGTTCTGTTAATTCCAAAAATGAATAAAATCTTTATAAATTAATATAAAATAAGCCATAGCTCGGATGAAAATACTTTATACATCAAAGTTGCTCAGAACGACGAGACAAATCCGAATATGCAGTCTGTTCGTTCACCACATGTCCCTAGCATAGCAAACATGCAACATTACACCTTCGGTTCATCTGTCCGAAAACGTCAAACATCGGGAATACTTTCCCGGATGTTTCCCCCCTCTGCCGATATCACCTACTACCGCGTTAGGGCACACCTAGCACTGCTCATTGTCATGTCATGCATCGTAATGCATATGTTTGCATTATATTTATCCTTTCCTCCCCCTCTTCTCTCGTTAGACACCGAGACTGATGCCTCTGCTACCCTGTACGACTATGGTGTTGACGACCCCTCCCTCTCGACTAAGCTTCCAGGCAAGCAAAACCCGCTTTGATCAACCAGATATTGCCCACTCTCTTCTCTCTTATTCTTGCATTAGATTTGATACCGTTGTTGATTCGATAGCTCTTATTCTGTTGCATAGCCTATCATTGTTGCTACAATTGTTGATACATTTACCTGCTATCTTAAATGCTTACTATAGGACGCTAGTTTATCATCAGTGGCCTTACATTCTTGTCCGTCTGCCATGCTATACTATTGGGCCGTGATCACTCGGGAGGTGACCATGGGTATATATTACATACATATTACACATGATACATGTTGTGACTAAAGTTGGATCAACTCGTAGAGTACCCGCAAGTGACTCAGATATGGGGGCTGAAAGGACACGTGGTTCCATCCAGGTAGTGGTTGACCTGGGTTCCCGACGGCCCCCGAGTGTTACTTTGAGGCGGAGCGACAGGGCAGGTTGTGACCACCTAGGAGACAGGTGGTCCTAGTGCCTGGTCGGCATCCGCGGTACATCAAATAACACCTTAACGGGATCTTGGTATTTGATCTGAGTTGGGCCGTTGACCTTATACACACTAACCACCACGTGGGACAAGATATGAGCTAACGGTTTTGTGGTATCAACCAAAGCCTTCTAGACGTCAGTGACTGAGCGGCGTGCGCCAGATTGGATTGGAACTCCTGCTCTTGTATTAGGGAGGCTAAGTATGCTTCCGGCCGCCCACGCAACATATAGGAGTGCAATGGGCGATGGGCCCAGACCCCTGCGCGCTTAGGATTTGGACCGGCGTGTTGACCTCTCTGTTAGGCCTAAGTAGGGTTGCGACGTGTTGATCTCCCGAGGCCAGACATGACCCAGAAAAGTGTGCCCAGCCAGAGGGATTGAGCGTGTCGGGTAATGTGGTGCACCCCTGCAGGGAAGATTGATCTATTCGAATAGCTGTGTCCACGGTAACAGGATGACCCGGAGTTGTACTTCGACCTTATGACACACTACTGCAGGATGCTGCTAACGCGACACTACGATCAGAGACCCTTCGAGAAACTGTGTGCGATGCAATAATCGCAAACGATGGTGTAAGAGAACCATAAAAAATGTCCAAAACGTTTGCGATGACAGATGCATCAAACACGGTTCAGATTTTAGATGCGTGTGCAATGCAGGGTATATGGTTCAGTTCAATGAACTGTTTGCGATGAGGAAGAAGAACGGAAACGGGCAGCCAGATGAAGGTGTGTGCAATATACGACATACAGTTTAATCGGATTAACTGTTTGTGATGAGGTGGAACAACACAAACGGACAACTAGATAAAGGTGTGTGCGATTGAGGGCATACGCTTCAGAAGGATTAACTATTTGCGATTAGGCAACAGAACATAAATGGTCAGTCAAATAAAAGGTTTGTGTGATTGATGGCATACACTTCACACGGATGAACTGTTTGTGATTAGCCACAACAAATAGAAACAGTTAGACAGATCAAGGTGTGTGCGCTAGACGGGCACACATTCTAATTAAAAAAAAGCGTGTGCGATGGTAATAACAAGCGCGCATGGTTCTTGCAACAAGACGTGTGCTGACATTGCCTATTGCGGTGCACCAAACGCCACGTACGCGGCCGAGAAAGCGTGCCCATTTTACGCCGTCCGAGAGTAGTGCCGCACTTTGAAATTATAGAACTGTCAATAAATTTTGAGCCTGCGTCCCTTCACCTTCCAAATTGCAAACCTGTTCAGACTGATCAGAACCTAAACGGTTTCCCACTAAGGAGCGTATTAGTACTCGGTTATAAATAATGTACTATGCCAAGATGACTGCACATTCCTTCCTCAACTCCTCATCCACAAAAGCAAACAAGTCATTCAACATCGTTTTCTTACGTCTGCCATGGCCAGATTGAGTTCTCGGTCGAGAGATTACCACCACGGAGTGGCGAGCATGGAAGAGGAAGCATGAGAGATATCCCGCTTAGCCGCGAAAGCAGCCGACATGTCCCGCCGCGTCGTCGAAGCAGCATAGAGGTCTCGCTGCGCCGCCGAAGCAGCACGGTGGTCCCGCCGCACTGTCGATGCAGCAGACTGTCTGGTCGTGCCGCAGAAGAAGCAGAGATGTCCTGCCGCACCGCGAATGCAGGAGAGATGTCCTCCCATGCCGTCGCGGCCAGGGAAAATCTCTCGCGGGTAGGCGAGGACTCTTACAGGTGCATGCATACGATCATCCATAGCCAGATGGAGCAGATCTCTGGCTGGATGAAGCTGTAGGATGAGTTGAATGCCTCGTTCGCCGAAAGGGCGGAGCAGGCAGAGGAGACCGCTGCCTTGTTGAAGAGGACGAGCGTCATCGCCAAGAAACTTATGGACGAGAATGCCATGCTCCGCATCGAGCGCGAAAGGCTGGTGGAGGAGTCCGTGGTTGCTTCCGAGCAGCGTATTAAGGACATGAAACTGATGAGAGAGATCATCGCCGCTCGCGTCGAGAAGTAGTCTCCACGACTTGCAGTGCATCATGAAAATAGAGATCAGCGAGCCAGATCGTTGTATGCGTTTTCCTTCGTCTTTTGCCCTTGTGTATTTCGGGCGTAGCTGCATGTGGCTTTTTTAGTTATCTTCCTACATATGTAAGACAATTATTATCCACTGTCATCGTCCTTATATTCATCATGCTTGCTATAAATCGCAGTCGATGCTATATAGGTCCGTCAGATCTTACATCAAGATCCATGCAAAACTTTCTTTTCAGATTTTCACTTTTCTCTCTTAAATCTCAGCCCAGTGAGACATAGCCACGCCATGAAACAGGGGCTCGGGCGCCATTAATGGAGAAGTTTGGAGGGATATGCGCGGCGGATAGAGGTCAAAGGGCTCTCCTCCTGATGAGCATGCGCAGGGGTCTGATCACACGTCTCCCATACTCAAATAGCTACCCTGCACGACTCCTCCTAGCCAATAAAAAAAAGGGACGCGTGGCGACACGTAATTGGTAAGCAGAAGGACCCACTATTTCAATAATAGTTGTGTTTCCGATTTGTAACGTGAAAACACTTGTTCCAAAATGACTTTGTTGATTTTTAGTGTGTGCGCCTTCGCAAATCGGACAGAAAAATTACCACAGCATGTTGGTGCCATGTCATGACACCATGCCAAGTTTCATTTTTTTCAGGTGTGTTTTGGATTTACATGAATTAAAAAACTAAGTTTCTCAATCTTTCCGGCCGAGCCACAACGCCCAGATGTTTGAATTTTATCCCCATTTCTTGCATGGGACCTAGAAATTCACCCAAGGACACACATGTGATTTTTCAACCAACTTTGGTGCACTGGAGCATGTGCTTGTAGTTCAAATTTGAATTGTGCACATTAGATGCCCAGAGTTTTGATTAATGTATAAAAAGGCCAAATAAACCCGAAATCATTCCAAAATTTAGCAAGATAGTTGGTCTAATCTGCCTGTGTAAACAAATTAAGGCGGAAGAAGGCAGTGTACGTATGTCATTTCGCACACGGAGGTGGCACGTTCCCTCTCGGAACCACGAGCCTTCTTGAGAGAAGCTCCGGTTTGCAAGAAGCTTATACCAAAGCTTGCCCAATTCGGACAAAAAATTTACCGCAACATGTTGGTGCCATGTCATGACACCATGCCAAGTTTCATGATTTTCAGGCGTGTTTTGGATTTACATGAATTAAAAAACCAAGTTTCTCAATCTTTCCGGCCGAGCCATGACGCCCAGATGTTTGAATTTCATACCCATTTCTTGCATGGGACCTAGAAATTCACCCAAGGACACACATGTGATTTTTCAACCAACCTTGGTGCATTGGAGCATGTTCTTGTAGTTCAAATTTGAATTATGCATATTAAATGACCAACAATTCAATTAATGTATAAGAAAGTCCAAAAGAACCCGGAATAATTCCAAATTTTAACACAACACTCATATAGTTCTATGTTGTCTCTGTAAAAAATAAAGGGGGGGGGCAGTGTATATCGTTTCAAACACAAAGGTGACACGTCCCCCCCCCCTCGGGAACCACGAGTCTTCTCGAGAGAAGCTCCGGTTGGCAAGAAGCTTTGTCCAAATGCAACCAACTATTTTACCACAACATGTTGGTGACATGACATGACACCATGCCAAGTTTCATGATTTTCAGGCGAGTTTTAAATTTCCAGGAATTTAAAAACCAAGTTTCTCAATTTTCCCGACCGAGCCACGATGCCCAGATGTTTGAATTTCATTCCCATTTCTTGCATGGGACCTATAAATTAACCCAAAGACACACATGTTATTTTTCAACAAACTTTGGGGCACTTGAGCATGTGCTTGTATCAAATTTGAATTATGCACATTAAATGCCGAGAAACTCAATTAATCTATAAAAATGCCAAACGAACCTGGAATAATTCCAAATTTAAACACGACACTCATGTAGTTGCATGCTCACTATACATAAATGTTCTAGCAATTCAAAGACCATCCTTTCCCTCTGTAACACCATTTTGTCTTTCAAAACATAATGAAAAAATCAGGTATACCACAAACAGTTTACTAGAAAGAATCGTGTGGGATGCGATATAAAATATCTTGGCGCACCGTCTTGTCTGGCTTACGCAGGAAGCTTTGTCGTCTATAGTCCACCGGCCCCGCTTGAATCACACTTGCGCGCTAGTTTCTCACGACACCGAGCGAATTTTTTGTGCAACCGCGGAAATATCTATCTCCCCGCCCCTCCCTCCCACCAAAAGCCACATTTCCACCATTCCTCCTTGCTTTCCAAGTTCAAACCTTCATTGCTGCTTACTGGCAGCTCAGCCTCCTCGCCGGCGACCCTTCTTCTTGCAGCGTCGCCTCCTCGCCAGCTATCCTTCTTCTTGCAGGGTCGCCTCCTCGCCGGCGACCCTTCTTCTTGTAGCGCTGCCTCCTCGCCGATGACCCTTCTTCTTGCAGTGTTGCCTCCTTGCCGGTGACCCTTCTTGTTGCACGACCTTCTCGCTGCCGACCCTTCTTCTTGCTGCGCGGCCTCGTCGATATGGTCAGGTAATCCACACCCCACCCACATCATCCTCCTCCTTTCCCATACCACATGCCCCGACTGACGGCGCGACACCTTCCGCCAAAATCACTGCCCCCCTCCTCCAATTAAGCGCCGCCCACAGCCATTTTGTATGCAATATAACATGGTGCTCAGTAGCATCTGGCAGCGGAGAAGCAAATCACGGCCGCACGCGTGCACGAGGTCCTATGGCTGCCATGCAGGCCGACCGCCAGATCTTGGAGGAGCACCTCATCTTCGAGGCCACCGTCGACACCACCATGCGGCTGTCTACTTTAAAATACAGTTCATGCTGTTTTCTCGGGGCCACCACCAATGCCTTATTGTGGTTTGTCCTCTGTAATGTTAATATGCAATCTGATGTTCAGTTATAGTTTGGTTCTCTAAAATGTAATGTTCAGTTAACACTTTGGTCCTCTGAAATGTAATGTTCAGTTAATAGTTTGGTCCAACAATTGCTACATTTCGTAGTAGTGTTCTCAAGCATTATTTGTTTTGTTAACTGTCTTATCTTCTAGTACATGTTTCTATTCTGCAATGTCGTGCTTAGTTAACTAGTTTGGTTCATTTGGTCTGCTGTCCATTAACTGTTTGGTTCAGTTCTGCAAATTGATTTTCATTTGCTGTGGGTACAATTTTGTATTGTTACACATGTGAAATAAATTGAATTTGGCTGTACTCAATACATATTCTACTGATAGTATGACAACTCTCAGTTAACCTGATCAAGATCTTCCTTATGTGTGTTCCATGGAAACAATGTGTCACACCCTAGCTAGTCATGCATTAGAGTGTTGCATCATGTTTACTCTTTCAGCAGAAACTTGAAATGGGGATGACAGAACCCCCAGTCCCCTCTGAAACCAACTAGGGTTTACTAAAATAATTTTCAATGAACCTGAAATGCCCTTCTAAAATGCCCATCATTTTTGTCTTGGTTCAGAACCTCTGCAAAAGTGGTGCACATTTTCCTAGGCCATCCTAGGGTTTTTGAATTAAATCATAACTATTTGAATTTGGGCATTTAAAATTATATAAAATATTTAAATGCTCAAATATCTCCAAACTAAAATGTTTCATGTTGGAAATAATCCAACTATGGACCAGGAGTAGTTTGGTGATTTTTGGAGTTGTCTAGGTATTTTATTTAATTCAACAAAGCTGCAGATATATTAAATAAAAACAGAAATAGAAAAAAAAAGGGAAAACCCTACCTGGCGCCACCGCAGGCCCACTAGCCAGCCCACCTGCCGGCCCAGCCCAGCACCGCTCCAGCGAGCTGCTTGCCGGCCAGGCAGGCAGGCAGGTGCCCGACGGCGACCGCGGCGTGCGCCACGCACCTGCTCGCCGCCTCGCCGCTCCCCTCGCCAGGTGACGACATGGATCGGCCTCCCTCTCTCCCCCGAACCCCCCAGACACCCCCTCTCCTCTCCAGCTCCTCCCCCTCGCACGCCCCAGCCATGGCCGACGCCACCATCGCCGCACCACCGTCGTAGCCGTGCTCCCCATCGTCTCCACGCCGTCTCATCGTGTCCAGGAGCTTCGCCGCTGTCCACTTCATCGAGCAGCCGAGCCCCGAGCGCTCGCAACGCCCGAGACCACCGCACCGACCTCGCCCGAGCTCACCATCGCCGGAGATCCCCTTCAACGCCGTCGTCGCTCCGGTCCATCTCCGGCTGCACCAAGGACTCCGTCGCACTCACTGTGAGCTTAGCCATCTTCCCCTCCTTTCCGTTCTTGCTCCCGAGCCGTGTAGCAACCTCCCGGAGCTCAACCGCACCCACCGCCGTGGACCTTGTCGCCGACGTGCTCCCGGTCATCCTCCGGCCACAAGATGGTGTCCATCTTGCTCACCGCGTTCCACAGCACCTAGCTAGCCACTCCACGAGCCTCACCGAACCCTCTAGCACCAAGTTCACCTCCGACCGAACCTCGGTGGCCGCCAAAGTCGTCGCCGGCGTCGACTCCGGCCACCCCGACCCCAACGGACTCCGCCAAGAGCTGCGGGTTGTCCTCAGCTCCACTCCGGTGACCTCTGCGGTCCATTTGGTGGCCGAAATGGCCAAAACCACTCCCGCCGCCGCGTCGGGCTCGCCGGCGACTAAACGCCGGCAGCCGACACTGACTTTGACCACGGGTGGGCCCTGGTTGACTCCCCTGAGTCAATGACAGGTGGGGCCCAGCCCTGCTAATTAAACAGGATTAGTTTTAATTAAGTTTTAATTAAATTAATCACCCTGACATGCGGGACCCACTGTCAGGTTTGACCTGGACCAGTTCCGTTGACCTGCTGACGTCACACTGACGTCAGGCTGATGCAGTAATTGAATTTCTGGATTTAAATTAAATCAGGAAATTCCAGAATATTATTTAAACTTCAAAAATTCATAACTTTTATTCTGTAACTCCAAATTGGACAAATTATATATGAAAAATGATCAGAAAAATCCAATCTATCCATCTGTACTATTTTCATGCATGATCAAACAAGTTAAATTGATGTTTTAATCACAACAAGGAAAAGCACTTTAAAAGGCCATATTTGAATTTGGAATTTGAATCTTTGATTCAAATTTGTTCAAACCCTTCTGGTTTAGTTGCATTAGCCCAACACACTCATATTGCCATGTTTCATGCATGCATCATATTGTTGCATATTGTTTGGTGATGTTTGTGTATCGATGTCCTTTGCGATAGGATCTGTCCCCGAGGAGTACCGTGATTACCCTAACGAAGAACCGTATCCGTGCAACGAACCATCAGGCAAGCAACCAACCATTTGATCATATCGATACAATCCCATGTTCTCGCTCCTGCTCTCTTTTACTGCATTAAGACAACGCGATTCAAACTGCTGCGTGCTACGGTAGTTGAACCCATTTCCTCTGCATGACCTGTCATTGCCACAGTAACTAGATGAAACCCACTAGCATGTGTAGGAGTTGATTGAGCCATATGTATGTGTTGTTCCTACCTTGCTATGCCTGCTATGCTTAGAGTCGTGTCAGGTCTGGTTCATCTGGGTGATGGGCTAGAGTGAAATGATTATGTCGGTAATGAGAGTGGTGTGGTGAACACGATTTGGTAAAGGTATCGATGAGAGGCCATGTAGGAGTACATGGTGGGTTGTTTCATTGAAGCCGACCTTAAGCACTGAGATCTGTATGTGTGATTTAAGAATCAGCTACTACCATGCATTGGGCCCGAAACCAATGGTCCCTCTCGACTTCTTATTCACCCTAGTTCTCCGTCCAGGAGTTGCAAGTAGTTTCTGGTGTTTGTAGCCTACTGGAGGCCGTGGACAGCGCTGACCGTAGGGGTGGGCTGTGATGCGGTAGGTACGTGGCACGGTGTACCGAATACCCGTTAGGTATCTCGGGAACCCTGTTCACATCGTTCGGGGCCGTATGGGAAACTTCGGCCGGACTCCCTGCGGATGGAACCTGAATAGGCGATAAACCTGGACTGGAGGCTTAGGTGATTAGGTAGGTCGTGGCCGACACCCACGTTGGGCTTCCGCTTGAAGGTTGCCGAGTACATGTCGTGTAAGCGACGGTAAGTGGTGAGAGCGTGTATGAAGAAGTACACCCCTGCAGGGTTAACATGATCTATTCGAATAGCCGCGTCCGCGGTAAAGGACTACTTGGTTGCCTATACAGTTCATAGACAAGTAAATGGAAACTACTAAAAGCCTCAAGATAAGTGTGAGTGCCGAGGATGGCCCTTCCGTAGGAAGACGGAGGTGGATCCTCGGTAGTGTATTGAAGTGGTGAGTAGTGGACTCGTGTGCGCAAAACCATTTCAAGTTGGAGTATCGTAGGATAGCCTAGCCAAGAGTCAAAGCTGGCTTGCTGCAATAACTCCACCAACCCTTCTTGATACTATGCATGTATGTAGGATCTGATGTAAGTCTTGCTGAGTACCTTTGTACTCATGTTGCTATAATCTACATTTTTACAGAAGACGCTGCAACCCCTTCTGATGGGTTCTATGTAGGCGTTGACATCAACGAGTAGGCTAAAGACCCAGGTGGTGACCCTGAGCTTGTGAAGGACCTTGTAGTATAGCTAGGCTTCCCAAGCCTCTTTTATTTTACTAGTTGTCTGTACTCAGACAAGCTACTTCCGCTGCTGGTTTGTATGACTGTATGACTTGTATGTGGGGTCATGAGACCCGTACCCTTGTGTATGTTATGTATGGCTCACTGAGCCTTAAATAAAGTACTTGTGTCATAGAGTCATGTTGTGATGCTTCGTTGTATTTGCACATATCGAGCATATTGTGTGTATGATTGAAATGCTTGGTATGTGTGGGATCTGACTATCTAGTTGTTTATCTTTAGTAGCCTCTCTTACCGGGAAATGTCTCCTAGTGTTACCGCTGAGCCATGGTAGCTTGCTACTGCTCTGGAACACTTAGGCTGGCCGGCATGTGTCCTTCTTCGTTCCTGTGTCTGTCCCTTCGGGGAAATGTCACGCTTTGAGTACCGGAGTCCTGCTAGCCCAGTGCTACAGCCCGGACCCACTTGCTGATGACCGACACGTTCGAAGCTGGGTCATGGATGCCTGTCCCTGTAAGTCTGTGCCACTTTGGGTTTACGACTAGTCATGTCAGCCCGGGCTCTTTATCATATGGATGCTAGCGACACTATCATATACGTGAGCCAAAAGGCGCAAATGGTCCCGGGAAAAGGTAAGACGACACCCGTGGGGATACCGTGCGTGAGGCCGCAAAGTGATATGAGGTGTTACCAGCTAGATCGATGTCACACCCTAGCTAGTCATGCATTAGAGTGTTGCATCATGTTTACTTTTCATCAGAAACTTGAAATGGGGATGACAGAACCCCCAGTCCCCTCTGAAACCAACTAGGGTTACTAAAATAATTTTTCAATGAACCTGAAATGCCCTTCTAAAATGTCCATCATTTTAGCCTTGGTTCAGAACCTCTGACAAAAGTGGTGCACATTTTTCTAGGCCATCATAGGGTCTTTGAATTAAATCATAGATATTTGAATTTGGGCATTTAAAATAATATAAAATATTTAAATGCTCAAATATCTCCAAACTGAAATGTTTCATGTTGGAAATATTCCAACTATGGACCAGGAGTAGTTTGGTGATTTTTGGAATTGACTAGGTATTTTATTTAATTCAACAAAGTTGCAGAAATATTAAATAAAACAGAAAACAGAAAAGAGAGGGAAGACTTACCTGTGCGGCCCAGCCAGCTGGCCGGCCCAGCTAGCCAGCCCAGCACTGTAGCTCCCCGTCGTCTTCCTCCCCACGCCCCGAAGCTGCTGCGTGCTCGCGCGCGCGCGGCCGCGCGGCCACCTCCTGCTTGCCGATGCCCTCCTGGCCGCGTGGACGACGTCCGCAGCCCGTCCCGATCCCCCCTGCTCTCGCTCACTCTCCCCCGTTTCTCCCTCGCTCTCTCTCGCTCTCGGCCGAAGCACACCGTCGCTGCCGTTCGCCGTAGCCACTGTCTCCGGCCACCCCTCGCTCCCCCGAGTAGCTCAGAAGCTCCGCCACAACTCCCTCTTCCTCCCCACCGCTCCACGAGTCCCCGGAAGCCCTGCATCGCCGCCACGTCGCCGTTCCCCTCTTCGGGCTCCGATCACTGTCGCCGACGAATTCGCCGTCTCCAGCGCGTCCCCGAGCCCGCTTCGACGCCCACTGCAACCGCGGTGAGCCCCCGAGCCGTTTCCCCCTCTCCTTCCCCTCGTTCCCTCACCATAGCTGCATCTCCACCACGGCCGAACCTCCGCCGTCGCCGAGCTCGCCGTCGACGCAGCTCCGGTGACCATTTGGTCACCCCGGCGAGTCCAACGCGTTCACAGAACCCAGTAGAGCATCCCTAGCGCTTCACTTTGCTCGACTTCGAGCTCCAGCACCAATCCCGCGCACGACCGAAACCCGGCGGCCGCAGCCGAGCTCACCGCCGTCAACTCCGGCCACCCCGACCCCAACGGACTCCGCCAAGAGCCGCGGGTCGTCCTCAGCTTCACTCCGGTGGTCGCCGCGTTCCATTTGGTGGCCGAAACGACCAAAACCACTATCGCCGCCGCACTGTTGGTCGCCGCCGGCCAGAACTCCGGCGAGCTGACGTGGCCCAGTTAATTAGCCACTAACCCACCACCTACTGACGCTGACAAGTGGGCCCCAGGGCTTAGTCAAAGCTAACCAGCCCGGGGTCAACGCGGGATTAGCCCTGTGACACTGACGTGTGGACCCCACACGTCAGGTTTGACCCGAGCCAGCCCTGTTGACCTGCTGATGTCACTGTGATGTCAGGCTGACGCAGTAAATGATATTTCTGGATTTAAATTAAATCAGGAAATTCCAGAATATTATTTAAACTTCAAAAATTCATAACTTTTATTCTGTAACTCCAAATTGGACAAATTATATATGAAAAATGATCAGAAAAATCCAATCTATCCATCTGTACTATTTTCATGCATGACCAAACAAGTTAAATTGATGTTTTAATCAGAACAAGGAAAGGCACTTTAAAAGGCCATATTTGAATTTGAAATTTGAATCTTTGATTCAAATTTGCTCAAACACTTCTGGTTTTAGTTGCATTAGCCCAACACACTCATATTGCCATGTTCCATGCATGCATCATATTGTTGCATATTGTTTGGTAATGTTGTGTATCGGTATCCTTTGCGACAGGATCTGTTCCCGAGGAGTACCGTGATTACCCTAACGAAGAACAGTATCCGTGCAACGAACCATCAGGCAAGCAACCAACCATTTGATCATATCGATACAATCCCATGTTCTCGCTCCTGCTCTCTTTTACTGCATTAAGACAACGCGATTCAAACTGCTGTGTGCTACGGTAGTTGAACCCATTTCCTCTGCATGACCTGTCATTGCCACAGTAACTAGATGAAACCCACTAGCATGTGTAGGAGTTGATTGAGCCATATGTATGTGTTGTTCCTACCTTGCTATGCCTGCTATGCTTAGTGTCGTGTCAGGTCTGGTTCATCTGGGTGATGGGCTAGAGTGAAATGATTATGTCGGTAATGAGAGTGGTGTGGTGAACACGATTTGGTAAAGGTATCGATGAGAGGCCATGTAGGAGTACATGGTGGGTTGTTTCATTGAAGCCGACCTTAAGCACTGAGATCTGTATGTGTGATTTAAGAATCAGCTACTACCATGCATTGGGCCCGAAACCAATGGACCCTCTCGACTTCTTATTCACCCTAGTTCTCCGTCCAGGAGTTGCAAGTAGTTTCTGGTGTTTGTAGCCTACTGGAGGCCGTGGACAGCGCTGACCGTAGGGGTGGGCTGTGATGCGGTAGGTACGTGGCACGGTGTACCGAATACCCGTTAGGTATCTCGGGAACCCTGTTCACATCGTTCGGGGCCATATGGGAAACCTCGGCCGGACTCCCTGCGGATGGAACCTGAATAGGCGATAAACCTGGACTGGAAGCTTAGGTGATTAGGTAGGTCGTGGCCGACACCCACGTTGGGCTTCCGCTTGAAGGTTGCCGAGTACATGTCATGTAAACGACGGTAAGTGGTGAGAGCGTGTATGAAGAAGTACCCCCTGCAGGGTTAACAGGATCTATTCGAATAGCCGCGTCCGCGGTAAAGGACTACTTGGTTGCCTATACAGTTCATAGACAAGTAAATGGATACTATTAAAAGCCTCAAGATAAGTGTGAGTGCCGAGGATGGCTCTTCCGTAGGAAGACGGAGGTGGATCCTCGGTAGTGTATTGAAGTGGTGAGTAGTGGACTCGTGTGCGCAAAACAATTTCAAGTTGGAGTATCGTAGGATAGTCTAGCCAAGAGTCAAAGCTGGCTTGCTGCAATAACTCCACCGACCCTTCTTGATACTATGCATGTATGTAGGATCTGATGTAAGTCTTGCTGAGTACCTTTGTACTCATGTTGCTATAATCTACATTTTTACAGAAGACGCTGCAACCCCTTCTGATGGGTTCTATGTAGACGTTGACATCAACGAGTAGGCTAAAGACCCAGGTGGTGACCCTGAGCTTGTGAAGGACCACGTAGTATAGCTAGGCTTTCCAAGCCTCTTTTATTTTACTAGTTGTCTGTACTCAGACAAGTTACTTCCGCTGCTGGTTTGTATGACTGTATGACTTGTATGTGGGGTCGTGAGACCCGTATCTTTGTGTATGTTATGTATGGCTCGCTGAGCCTTAAATAAAGTACTTGTGTCGTAGAGTCATCTTGTGATGCTTCGTTGTATTCGCACATATCGAGCATATTGTGTGTATGATTGAAATGCTTGGTATGTGTGGGATCTGACTATCTAGTTGTTTATCTTTAGTAGCCTCTCTTACCGGGAAATGTCTCCTAGTGTTACCGCTGAGCCATGGTAGCTTGCTACTGCTCTGGAACACTTAGGCTGGCCGGCATGTGTCCTTCTTCGTTCCTGTGTCTGTCCCTTCGGGGAAATGTCACGCTTTGAGTACCGGAGTCCTGTTAGCCCGCTACAGCCCGGTTTACCGGAGTCCTGCTAGCCCAGTGCTACAGCCCGGACCCACATGCTGATGACCGACACGTTCGAAGCTGGGTCATGGATGCCTGTCCCTGTAAGTCTGTGCCACTTTGGGTTTACGACTAGTCATGTCAGCCCGGGCTCCTTATCATATGGATGCTAGCGACACTATCATATACGTGAGCCAAAAGGCGCAAACGGTCCCGGGCAAAGGTAAGGCGACACCCGTGGGGATACCGTGCGTGAGGCCGCAAAATGATATGAGGTGTTACCGGCTAGATCGATGTGACATCGAGTCGGGGTCCTGACAGCGTTGGCATCAGAGCCGGACTGCCTGTAGGTTCTCCAAGCCAAACTGGTCGATGTTGAGTCTAGAAATTCTTTAGTTATATGTAGGGGAATTGTTTGTGGGATGGAACGTAAGGCTCTTTTTACTTCTTATATCTTATGACATTCTGATCTGAGTCAGTCCATTCTTCCACCGGGGGTTAAGGAATTAGGATCTGTTCTCTCTATCAGGTTCACGTGTTACTAATCAGTAGTACCTTATAAGTTTGATGGTTATCAGCCTAGTTCAGTTCTACTACCACATTATGTTGTTAGAATAGTTTCAGAACTTGATATGATGATGTTGAGTGTGTACGAAATCCTTTGTCAGATGTCTCAAAATCCTTTTTGAGCATTTATAGCTGTTATGCTGCCGAAATTTTGCTAGAAATTCTAATGCCTTTGCATGATAACTGTGCTTTCAGATGGCCACTCGCGACCTCAATCAAGTGGTTCGCCTGACTCGATGCCTAGATGTACCCGGCCATACTGCTAAGTTGGTCAGGGTAATGACTGAGGCTGGATATCGCTGGTATCCCGAGTACACGGTCGAAGAGCAATTCCGAGATTTTAATCAAAGCCAGTATCTCTGCACTGTCAGGATATTTCCATCTTATCCTGGATCCACTGAGCCTCTTCACTGCTCCTCTGGACTCGGGGTTACTATCGAGATGGCTGTGCAGGATGCCGCCTACTCTATGATGACCATTATGCGAGTCAGATCTGGTCTATTTCGGGACTCTGACTTCCGGTATATGCCAGGATCACTTCCAGGAGCACAAGGGTATCTCCAGGCTATCTATGCTGACTCCACTCAGGAGGATTCACGGACTCGCACCACTGCTGAGATGCTCGAGGATAAGGACCGTGAAAATCGGGCCTTAAGGTTAGAGCTCTTCAATACCCGTGCTGACCACTGGGCCACTTTGACTCGGTTCGCACCGGCGGTGCAAGCTGGATATTCAGATATGCGCGATCTCTATCCTGTGAGATCTGCTCTGCCAGACGTGATGGTTTGGCGTGATGTAGGAGGCATCACCCCACCTCGCGGTCCCCGCAGGCCACCGTTTGTTGGTCCACGACCTCATCCTAGCCCTTATGGTCCACAAGCTCCGCGAGATCGTCTGTTTCCGGATGAACATGTTGAGCTTTCAGGCTATGGAGGCGACTTCTACGAGGACTACTATGGATCGGTCTGAGTTAGTGGTAGTACCACTAGTTCGCACTAGCTGTGTCGTCTATCGTCCCGCGTGACTCGTGGGATATGTTCTAGTTTGTACTCTTTCCGGAGGTGTAGAAAAATAATGTATAGGAGCTTGGAATGCCTCCGATGAGATGTAATCCTCCTTTCACCGTATTAGTACTTTGCTTGGTCTTGCACTAAACCTTGTATGGTGTGTATGATGATGGAATAAAGAAGCAGTTTCTGTATCTACCATGTCATACGGATGATCATCTTGCATTCCGAGTTATTCCTTACATTATGTATCCTATGTCGGAATTTTATCATTCTGACTAAATCATTGTCTTGTTTACCTAGGATGGTCAACACGCGCGCCAACCCTGCTTCCCAAGAGCAGGCCGAAGGCAGTGAAGCCAGAAATGAACATCTGCCTCAACCTCCTTCACTAGCCGAGGTTATGATGGAAGCTGAGAGAAATAAGCGGGAGACAAACCGTTTGTTGGAGCGTATTGAGCAGAATACAGCACACCATCAGAGGGCTAACGTGGTGTCACTCAGTGATTTTATCAAATTGCATCCACCCACGTTCCACCACTCCGTCGAGCCTCTCGACGCTGATGACTGGCTTCGCAGTATCTCTCACAAGCTGCGTTCTGCATTGGTAGCGGAGGCTGACAAGGTCACCTTTGCTGCATATCATCTTGAAGGCCCCGCCAGTCTATGGTGGGAGAATTATGGAGCTATGCGCCCAGCGGGCCATGTCACAACTTGGGCTGAATTCAGCGAGGCTTTCCGTGAACATCACATTCCGGAGGGTCTCATGGACCGTAAACGTGAAGAATTTTGCAGTTTCACCCAAGGCCGACTTTCTGTGGATGCCTATAGCAGAGAGTTCGGTAATCTCGCTCGATATGCAACTGAGGAAGTGTCTACTGACGCCAAGAAGCAAGCAAGGTTCCGTAAGGGCCTTAGTCCTGAGCTTCGCCGCGACCTCCGTCTGCATGAGTGCACATCTTTTCCGAAACTTGTCAACAAAGCCATCAGTGCTGAAACTGGTCAGACTGATTATGACGCAACACGCAAGCATGGACGTGACATGGGTTCTTCATCCGGTGCTGGTCCTCAGAAGCGCCGCGTGTGGGTACCCAACACCGCCCTGCCACACAGGTTCACACCGAGGCCATCTTTCCAGGCGCCTCGCCCCGTTCAACAGTCTGCTCCGGCCAAGCCCTATGGGGGTCCAACCAATAATGTTCCTCCACGTACCAGTTCCGTGACTTGTTTCAAGTGCGGGGAATCTGGTCACTATATGCGGGAGTGCCCCCAGACCAACCCCAATCAATCTGCTAAAGCTGTTGGCCGTGGCAAGCCGACAGGGAAAGTATTCCACGCTAAACCGGTCACCGCTTCACGTGGCCAGGTCAATTGTATCTCTGCCGAAGAAGCTCAAGAAGATCCCAACGTCGTTCTCGGTACGCTTCTTGTTAATTGCCACCCGACATCTGTTCTTTTCGATACAGGAGCCTCTCATTCTTTTATATCTGAAAATTATGCTCGTTTGCATAACGTTGCATTCTGTGACTTGCCATCCTCCATGGTAATTCAAACTTCGGGATCCAGATGGCAAACTTCTAGAGTAAGCCATGGAAATGAAATCCAAGTCGATAGACTTGTTTTCCTCGCATCTTTGATAGCCCTTAAATCTTCAGATATAAATATCATTTTGGGTATGGACTGGATGTCAGCTCATCAAGCCAAAATTGATTGCTTCTCTAGGACCGTTCAACTCACCCATCCTTCGGGGAAGATAGTCAATGTTTTGACTCGAATAGCCAAGCGACAATTATATTCTCTTAACGCCAGCCCTTTGCCAGACCTTGAGGACGTTCCGGTAGTCTGTGACTTCCCGGATGTCTTTCCAGAGGAATTGCCAGGTGTCCCACCTGACAGGGATGTTGAGTTCGTAATAGACCTCATTCCAGGAACCGTTCCGATTGCTAGAAGACCCTATAAGATGGCACCCCTAGAACTAGCCGAGCTTAAGAAACAACTCGATGAATCCTTGAAAAAGGGTTTCATCCGACCTAGTTCATCTCCGTGGGCTTGCCCCGTCCTATTCGTCAAGAAGAAGGATGGTACGGACCGGATGGTTGTAGATTACCGACCGGTCAATTTGGTCACAATCAAGAACAAATACCCGCTTCCCAGGATCAACGACCTGTATGATCAGCTCGCTGGATCCTCAGTCTTCTCCAAGATGGATTTGAGGTTGGGCTACCATCAAATCAAAATCAGAAACGGGGACATTCCTAAAACGGCCTTTGTTACTCGCTATGGCCAATACGAGTACACCGTCATGTCCTTCGGTTTAACCAACGCTCCAGCCACTTTTTCTCGGTTAATGAACTCAATCTTCATGGAGTATTTGGATAAATTCGTCGTAGTTTATCTCGATGATATACTCATCTACTCCAAGAACGAGGAAGAACATGCCGAACATCTAAGGCTAGTGTTGAAGAAACTTCGAGAGCATCGCCTTTATGCCAAATTCTCTAAATGTGAATTCTGGTTGTCAGAAGTGACCTATCTGGGTCATGTAATATCTGGTAAAGGTATTGCTGTTAACCCTGAGCGAGTTCAAGCCGTCCTTGATTGGACTCCACCCGAATCGGTCAAGCAAGTTCGGAGTTTTCTAGGCTTAGCGAGCTATTGTCGTCGCTTTGTCGAGAATTTCTCCAAGGTTGCTAAACCTCTAACCGAACTCCTCAAGAAAGATAAGAAGTTCGAATGGACTCCACAATGTGAGCACAGCTTTCAGGAACTGAAAAGACGCCTGACTTCTGCTCCCGTGCTGGTACCGCCAGACTTCTCCAAGGACTTTGTTATCTACTGCGACGCCTCGCGACAAGGACTAGGTTGCATTCTTATGCAAGATCGACACGTAATTGCTTACGCTTCACGGCAATTGCACCCACATGAGGAGAATTATCCTACTCATGATCTAGAGCTTGCAGCCGTAGTCTATGCACTTAAGACCTGGCGACATTACCTCCTCGGTAATCGTTGTGAAATATTCACTGATCACCAAAGCCTGAAGTACATTTTCACCCAACCGGATTTGAATCTCAGACAGAGACGTTGGGTTGAATTGATCACAGACTTCGACTTAGGGATAACCTATACCCCAGGGAAAGCCAACGTCATGGCTGATGCGCTAAGTCATAAATCTTATTGTAACAACCTGATGTTACAACAAAGTCAACCGCTTCTCCATGAGGAATTTCGAAAGCTTAACCTTCACATTGTTCCTCAAGGTTTTCTCTCCACCTTGGTGGCAAAACCTACCCTTACGGATCAAATTATCAAAGCACAGAAGGTAGATCCGGGAATCTCCCGCATCAAGAGGAACATTCAGAAAGGAATTGCGAATTGCTTCTCCGTTAATGATCAAGGAGTCGTATACTTCGGGGATCGACTAGTGGTTCCCAAGGTGCGCAACCTGAGGCGATTGATCCTTAAGGAAGCTCATGAATCTCCTCTCACCATTCATCCCGGTAGCACAAAAATGTATCAGGACCTACGCCAGAGGTTCTGGTGGACTAGGATGAAGAGAGAAATTGCTTAGTATATTGCCAATTGCGACGTCTGCCGTCGTGTAAAAGCAGAGCATCAACGGCCTGCTGGCACCCTTCAACCATTAGCTATTCCTGAATGGAAATGGGATAAAATTGGTATGGATTTCATTACCGGTTTTCCCAGGACCAAAAGAGGGAATAATGCTATTTTCGTCGTGGTCGATCGTCTTTCCAAAGTAGCTCATTTCTTACCTGTTCGTGAGAGTATAACCGCTAGCCAGCTGGCAGACTTATACATCTCCCGAATAGTGTCCCTCCATGGTGTTCCTTTGGAAATCAATTCGGATCGAGGAAGTCTTTTCACCTCTCGATTTTGGGAAAGTTTCCAAAATGCTATGGGAACTCGTCTCTCCTTTAGCACCGCTTTCCACCCTCAGTCGAGTGGTCAAGTGGAACGCGTCAACCAAATTCTAGAAGACATGCTTCGAGCCTCTGTTATCTCGTTCGGAATGGACTGGGAGAAGTGCCTTCCATTTGCCGAATTCGCTTACAACAACAGCTATCAATCTAGCTTGGGTAAAGCCCCTTTTGAAGTTCTCTATGGACGATGATGTCGAACACCCCTTAACTGGTCAGAGACCGAGGAAAGACAATTCTTTGGCCCGGATATGATTCAGGAAGCAGAAGAACAAGTTCGTATCGTTCGTGAAAAGTTGAAAACAGCCCAATCCCGTCAAAAGAGTCAATATGACACAAAGCATAAGGCTATGACTTTCGAGGTTGACGAGAAGGCTTATCTTCGGGTCACCCCTCTGAAGGGAACCCATCGTTTTGGTATCAAAGGCAAATTGGCTCCTCGTTACATTGGACCTTTTCGCATTCTTGCCAAACGAGGAGAAGTTGCCTACCAATTGGAACTACCTCCGCACCTCTCCAGAGTTCACGATGTCTTCCACGTTTCTCAACTCAGGCGTTGCTTCTCGGATCCCATCCGTGAAGTGGACCACGAAACGCTTGATCTCCAAGATGATCTTACATATCGAGAGTACCCCATCCGTATCCTCGATCAGGCCGAGCGTACCACGCGACGTCATAACATCAAGTTCCTCAAAGTTCAATGGTCGCACCATTCTGAAGATGAAGCAACTTGGGAAAGGGAGGATCGTCTTCGACTCGAGTATCCCGCCTTCTTCCCGGAGGAACCCAAATCTCGGGACGAGATTCTTTTGAGTGGGGGTGAGTTGTCACACCCTAGCTAGTCATGCATTAGAGTGTTGCATCATGTTTACTCTTTCAGCAGAAACTTGAAATGGGGATGACAGAACCCCTAGTCCCCTCTGAAACCAACTAGGGTTTACTAAAATAATTTTCAATGAACCTGAAATGCCCTTCTAAAATGCCCATCATTTTTGTCTTGGTTCAGAACCTCTGCAAAAGTGGTGCACATTTTCCTAGGCCATCCTAGGGTTTTTGAATTAAATCATAACTATTTGAATTTGGGCATTTAAAATTATATAAAATATTTAAATGCTCAAATATCTCCAAACTAAAATGTTTCATGTTGGAAATAATCCAACTATGGACCAGGAGTAGTTTGGTGATTTTTGGAGTTGTCTAGGTATTTTATTTAATTCAACAAAGCTGCAGATATATTAAATAAAAACAGAAATAGAAAAAAAAAGGGAAAACCCTACCTGGCGCCACCGCAGGCCCACTAGCCAGCCCACCTGCCGGCCCAGCCCAGCACCGCTCCAGCGAGCTGCTTGCCGGCCAGGCAGGCAGGCAGGTGCCC
>NC_057810.1:461582597-461584363 GCF_018294505.1 Triticum aestivum | reverse complement strand
GCCCGAGACCACCGCACCGACCTCGCCCGAGCTCACCGTCGCCGGAGATCCCCTTCAACGCCGTCGTCGCTCCGGTCCATCTCCGGCCGCACCAAGGACTCCGTCGCACTCACTGTGAGCTTAGCCATCTTCCCCTCCCTTCCGTTCTTGCTCCCGAGCCGTGTAGCAACCTCCCGGAGCTCAACCGCACCCACCGCCGTGGACCTCGTCGCCGACGTGCTCCCGGTCATCCTCCGGCCACAAGATGGTGTCCATCTTGCTCACCGCGTTCCACAGCACCTAGCTAGCCACTCCACGAGCCTCACCGAACCCTCTAGCACCAAGTTCACCTCCGACCGAACCTCGGTGGCCGCCAAAGTCGTCGCCGGCGTCGACTCCGGCCACCCCGACCCCAACGGACTCCGCCAAGAGCTGCGGGTTGTCCTCAGCTCCACTCCGGTGACCTCCGCGGTCCATTTGGTGGCCGAAATGGCCAAGACCACTCCCGCCGCCGCGTCGGGCTCGCCGACGACTAAACGCCGGCAGCCGACACTGACTTTGACCACGGGTGGGCCCTGGTTGACTCCCCTGAGTCAATGACAGGTGGGGCCTAGCCCTGCTAATTAAACAGGATTAGTTTTAATTAAGTTTTAATTAAATTAATCACCCTGACATGCGGGACCCACTGTCAGGTTTGACCTGGACCAGTTCCGTTGACCTGCTGACGTCACACTGACGTCAGGCTGACGCAGTAATTGAATTTCTGGATTTAAATTAAATCAGGAAATTCCAGAATATTATTTAAACTTCAAAAATTCATAACTTTTATTCTGTAACTCCAAATTGGACAAATTATATATGAAAAATGATCAGAAAAATCCAATCTATCCATCTGTACTATTTTCATGCATGATCAAACAAGTTAAATTGATGTTTTAATCACAACAAGGAAAAGCACTTTAAAAGGCCATATTTGAATTTGGAATTTGAATCTTTGATTCAAATTTGTTCAAACCCTTCTGGTTTAGTTGCATTAGCCCAACACACTCATATTGCCATGTTTCATGCATGCATCATATTGTTGCATATTGTTTGGTGATGTTTGTGTATCGATGTCCTTTGCGACAGGATCGGTCCCCGAGGAGTACCGTGATTACCCTAACGAAGAACCGTATCCGTGCAACGAACCATCAGGCAAGCAACCAACCATTTGATCATATCGATACAATCCCATGTTCTCGCTCCTGCTCTCTTTTACTGCATTAAGACAACGCGATTCAAACTGCTGCGTGCTACGATAGTTGAACCCATTTCCTCTGAATGACCTGTCATTGCCACAGTAACTAGATGAAACCCACTAGCATGTGTAGGAGTTGATTGAGCCATATGTATGTGTTGTTCCTACCTTGCTATGCCTGCTATGCTTAGAGTCGTGTCAGGTCTGGTTCATCTGGGTGATGGGCTAGAGTGAAATGATTATGTCGGTAATGAGAGTGGTGTGGTGAACACGATTTGGTAAAGGTATCGATGAGAGGCCATGTAGGAGTACATGGTGGGTTGTTTCATTGAAGCCGACCTTAAGCACTGAGATCTGTATGTGTGATTTAAGAATCAGCTACTACCATGCATTGGGCCCGAAACCAATGGACCCTCTCGACTTCTTATTCACCCTAGTTCTCCGTCCAGGAGTTGCAAGTAGTTTCTGGTGTTTGTAGCCTACTGGAGGCCGTGGACAGCGCTGACCGTAGGGGTGGGCTGTGATGCGGTAGGTACGTGGCACGGTGTAC
>NC_057810.1:461582285-461582529 GCF_018294505.1 Triticum aestivum | reverse complement strand
GGATGGAACCTGAATAGGCGATAAACCTGGACTGGAAGCTTAGGTGATTAGGTAGGTCGTGGCCGACACCCACGTTGGGCTTCCGCTTGAAGGTTGCCGAGTACATGTCGTGTAAACGACGGTAAGTGGTGAGAGCGTGTATGAAGAAGTACCCCCTGCAGGGTTAACAGGATCTATTCGAATAGCCGCGTCCGCGGTAAAGGACTACTTGGTTGCCTATACAGTTCATAGACAAGTAAATGGA
>NC_057810.1:461558101-461581369 GCF_018294505.1 Triticum aestivum | reverse complement strand
TTGTGATGCTTCGTTGTATTCGCACATATCGAGCATATTGTGTGTATGATTGAAATGCTTGGTATGTGTGGGATCTGACTATCTAGTTGTTTATCTTTAGTAGCCTCTCTTACCGGGAAATGTCTCCTAGTGTTACCGCTGAGCCATGGTAGCTTGCTACTGCTCTGGAACACTTAGGCTGGCCGGCATGTGTCCTTCTTCGTTCCTGTGTCTGTCCCTTCGGGGAAATGTCACGCTTTGAGTACCGGAGTCCTGTTAGCCCGCTACAGCCCGGTTTACCGGAGTCCTGCTAGCCCAGTGCTACAGCCCGGACCCACATGCTGATGACCGACACGTTCGAAGCTGGGTCATGGATGCCTGTCCCTGTAAGTCTGTGCCACTTTGGGTTTACGACTAGTCATGTCAGCCCGGGCTCCTTATCATATGGATGCTAGCGACACTATCATATACGTGAGCCAAAAGGCGCAAACGGTCCCGGGCAAAGGTAAGGCGACACCCGTGGGGATACCGTGCGTGAGGCCGCAAAGTGATATGAGGTGTTACCGGCTAGATCGATGTGACATCGAGTCGGGGTCCTGACACAATGGGAGACACTACGGTTTACCATCGAGGTTTGTTCAAGCATGGTCCTTTGGCTAATAGCACATTATTGTGCAGTTGCAGGAATCATTCTAATATTTAGGTTTCTTATAATTTGGTCTTGCACATGTAGGTCCTGCTATCAGAGGCTTAGACCCATTGTTCGACCCATTCTGCATATGGGGAAATGAGATGTTCATGAGTATCAGTCAAGTTAAGAAACTCAGGAAGATTGTTAGCATGAAGAAACTTGCGAAGAATAACAACAAGATCTTTGTTTGCACAATAAAGAAGACATTAGTCAACTATAGGATGGTACTAACTCTTTTACCTTGTTTTTACCCCTTGCGCCATTAGTCAACTATAGGATAGTACTAACTCTTTTACCTTGTTTGCATACCTTTGTTTTCAGTACTTTTCAAAGCAGTTCACCGATGATTACCTCTCAAACCACCTTCATGGTCAAGAGGCGAGGAAGGTATTCATTCAACACCCACGGTACAATATTAAAGTCTTGCTGAAGAGGACGAAGGTTGGGCGGGCAATTATCCATAGCCACTGGCCTAAAGTTGCAAGGACATCCAACATCACTGAAGGCTCAACATTTGCCTTCCGCTTCTACAGTTTCCAAGATGAGATTCATCTGTCTATTTACCGTGTATGATCCTACTTTCGAAATGTTTTTGATGTTGCATGTAAAACTTGGTGCTATTGTGTAATGACGGAACTGATGCCGAAGCTATCTGATGTAATTCGATTATGAAATCCTGGTTGCTGTTATACGAATATGAAATATCTGGTGTGTTTTTACAAGAAATACCAATTTGATTAGTACATGGATTATCAATAATAGGCTAATCACCCTGTTTATTAGGGTTTTCTATGCAAACGGTTACTCGGCAGCACCATGGGTGATGAACTCAAACAACACACATGGTTTCTAGAAAGTAGGTGTGTTCGATCAACTAACAATCACACACGACTTTCGGTAGAGAACTGTTTGCGTTAGGCCACCATGCACAAACGTTTCCACACAAAAAACTGTGTGTGATATACATACGAGCGGAAATGTTTTCTAGGATTCACCGTGTGGGATGTACATACGAACGGAAACAATTGGGTTTCGATGCCTCGCCCGATCGCACATGAACCAGCTTGTGTGTTAGGAGGGCCTATCCCCGACGGTTTCTGGGTCGTGTGGGAAGGACCCCCTATCGCCCACACTCACTTGGCGACGGTTCCAAGTGCCATCGTGAAAAGGGGTTAAAAATCGTTTGTATAGCACGTCGTTGTACCGGTGACAACTAGAACCGAATACTTAATAAAACACACCCATACAAGTTCCAGAGAAAACCAGGTGATTGCTTTCCCATAGGGCAACGATGGGAGGATCACTGTGTAGGATTATGCTATACGATAATACCTGGTGAACTTACTGGCTACTCTCTTCCACATGCTTCAAGATGGACATTGCCAGAAGCGTAGTCTTTGATAGGACTAGCTATCCCCCTCTTATTCTGGCATTCTGCAGTTCAGTCCACCGATATTACCCCTTTATATAGATACCAATGCATATGTAGTGTAGATCCTTGCTTGCGAGTACATTGGATGAGTACTCACGGTTGCTTTGCTCCCTCTTTTCCCCCTTTCCATTCTTCCCGGACGTCGCAACCAGTTGTTGGAACCCAGGATCCAGATGGCACACTGGACAACAAACCCTACTACACCAAGGGTGCCTACTACTACGTCCAGGACGCCAACGACCAGGAGTAGTTTAGGAGGGTCCCAGGCAGGAGGCCTTGCCTTTTTGATCGTTGCTACTTTTGTGCTAGCCTTCTTAAGGCAAACTTGTTTAACTTATGTCTGTACTCGGATATTCTTGCTTCTGCTGACTCTTATGTATTCAAGCTTATGTATTCGAGCCCTTGAGGCCCCTGGCTTGTAATATAAAGCTTGTATTATTATAATTTGTGTCTAGAGTTGTGTTGTGATATCTTCCCGTGATTCCCTGATATTAATCATACACATTTGCGTGTATGATTAGTGTACGATTGAATCGGGGGCGTCACAATTATCCATCACTGATCCAATGTCTACGCTTTTAGCATATTGATCTTTACTAAGTTACTTTCGGTGTTGTTGTTGTTGTTGTTATAATCACTATAAAACTGCTATTGTTATTGTTAATATTACTACTGTTACAGCTGCTATCAAACTATCATACTACTCTGCTACTAATCCCTTTTACTGCAAATATTTAGTTCTTCAGGTGTGGTTGAATTGACAACTCAACTGCTAATACTTGCAAATATTCTTTGGCTCCCTGTCGAATCAATAAATTTGGGTTGAATACTCTATCCTCGAAAACTGTTATGATCCCTGAGACGTCTCCGTCGTATCTACTTTTCCAAACACTTTTGCCCTTGTTTTTGACTCTAACTTGCATGATTTGAATGGAACTAACCCAGACTGACACTGTTTTTAGCAGAACTGCCATGGTGTTATTTTTGTGTAGAAATAAAAATTCTCGGAATGACCTAAAAATCCATGGAGCAACATTTCAGAATAAATAAAAAATACTGGCGAAAGAATCAGTGTCAGAGGGCCCACACCCTGTCCACGAGGGTGGGGGGTGTGCCCCCTCCCCTAGGGCGCGCCCCCTGCCTTGTGGGCCCCCTGGACGTCCACCGACCTCAACTCCAACTCCATATATTGGCTTTCATGGAGAAAAAACCAGAGAGAAAGTTTCATCGCGTTTTATGACACGGAGCCGCCGCCAAGCCCTAATCTCTCTCGGGAGGGCTGATCTAGAGTCCGTTCGGGGCTCCGGAGAGGGGGATTCGTCATCGTCGTCATCATCAACCATCCTCCATCAGCAATTTCATGATGCTCAACGCCGTGCGTGAGTAATTCCATCGTAGGCTTGCTGGACGGTGATGGGTTGGATGAGATTTACCATGTAATCAAGTTAGTTTAGTTAGGGTTTGATCCCTAGTATCCAGTATGTTCTAAGATTGATGTTGCTATGACTTTGCTATGCTTAATGCTTGTCACTAGGGCCCGAGTGCCATGATTTCAGATCTGAACCTATTATGTTTTCATGAAATATGTGAGTTCTTGATCCTATCTTGCAAGACTATAGTCACCTATTATGTGTTATGATCTGACAACCCCGAAGTGACAATAATCGGGATACTTCTCGGTGATGACCGTAGTTTGAGGAGTTCATGTATTCACTATGTGTTAATGCTTTCGTCGGTACTCTATTAAAAGGAGGCCTTAATATCCCTTAGTTTCCATTAGGACCCTGCTGCCACGGGAGGGTAGGACAAAAGATGTCATGCAAGTTCTTTTCCATAAGCACGTATGACTATATTCGGAATACATGCCTACATTACATTGATGAACTGGAGCTAGTTCTGTGTCACCCTATGTTATAACTATTACATGAGGAATTGCATCCGACATAATTATCCATAACTGATCCAATGCTACGAGCTTTTCACATATTGTGCTTTGCTTATTTACTTTGTCGTTGCTACTGTTACAATCACTATAAAACTGCTACCGTTACTTTTGCCACTGTTACCGTTACTTCCATACTACTTTTCTACTAAACACTTTGCTGCAGATACTAAGTTATCTAGGTGTGGTTGAATTGACAACTCAACTGCTAATACTTGAGAATATTCTTTGGCTCCCCTTGTGTCGAATCAATAAATTTGGGTTGAATACTCTACCCTCAAAAACTGTTGCGATCCCCTATACTTGTGGGTTATCAATCCCTTATACCTGTGGGTTATCAACAGTCATGATGCCAACCCGTTACGCATCTTCATATTGATCTTGAGTGTGCGTAGGTGCGAGTTTTTTCTACTATGTTTCCCAACAATGACCGTGCGCCCATCCTTAATTGTCTTCATGTGGACTTATAGGTACTCATTGTAGTCTGGATGAAATACGTTAACCTTCATTGCATGTCCATCAATCATGTAGTTTGTGAGGTAATCTTGAGTAAACTGCTTTGAGAATCACTGTAAACAAAAAAGATTCAGACATAGTCATCTAACAACTCATTATGAGCAGTAAAAAAGAAGGCTACAGAGTTTGTAATTACCATCATACAGCTCACTGTTGTGTTGAATAGAGCATAAACAAATAGATTAATTACCATCATTTGTCACTTTTTCTTAACAATCTTTATTAGTTTCCTTACTTGATACTGGTTCATGAATATCTCATTGCCCCACACACAAAAAAGGTCCAAGCATGCATCTATACCGAAGACATATGTAGCTACAAGCAACAAGTTAATATTATAAGCTAACTGCAATGGCAGAATGATGTAATATAATATAAGCCGGGGAATGAAACTAACCTCAGTGGAAAACATCGGTCACCCCCATTGTTGTCATGTGTAAGTACATGGAAAGACGTGTTAAGTACAAATGCGTAACATCAACCAAATATAGTGATGGTAAAGAACATTATCTCCAAATAATACCTTAAATTTGTAGGTTGAAGCATGCTAATAAAGAAGATAAAAAATAGAAGGGAATATTAACTACAAGAGGCTTAACAACGACCAAATATTACAATTCAAACCGGTATTGTTGAAATGTATAGAATATAACTCGTGCTTAAAAATCACAATGGATAATTGTGTAAAACTTAAATAAAGGGCATGTGTTAACTACACTAGGCATTACAGAAACCAAATATAACCATTGAAACTGGTATTGATGAAATTGAACTGCACACTTCATACTTGCACATAATGAACATCCCATTATAAATAACTGAAATAAACAATCCATATATGCTCACTACAACAACCCAATACATTGAAAATTGGACATATGCTCACTGCAACCAACCTAACAACCAAACAACCAAATATAGATAAACAAGACATATGTCACGACCGGTTTTTCAATAAAATACTTATTGAGAAATCGATCTCTTGATTCTAGTATAGGAAGAGTTATCCTTACTGGTAGACAAATACTTGAATACAGAAGACCAGTAGCATCAAATATATTACAGGGTTGAGCTGAGGATGCTCAACAATTTATTACAAACACGCCAATATTATACATATGGTCGGTTATGACACAGTGGTGTGGTGACATGCTACTAGCTCAAGATAAAAGTGGTGGTGGATAACTTGACTCCTAAACTGGCAGCTCATCGAGCGTCGAGGTGAGGCTCGATAAATTTATTTGTGGGGTAGCGGAAGCGGATATAATACAGTGACCCAAAACCAAGATCGCACGGGACTGACTGGGACTCCTCTAGGCGTCGGACTCGCTATCGAACTCTTCATCCATGAGAGCGCCTTCATCAACATCTGGCCAAATCAACAAGCCAGGTGAGTACTTTGAAAGTACTCAGAAGACAGTTCGGACAAAAGATATAACAAAATAATTATGCTCATTCCAAATAATAAAAAATTGCACGACATGATAAGTAAAACAAATAACTGAAAACCGATCGGGTGTCTGGAGCGACGCCTCGAAAGGTAAACAAATGAAAATCATGCCGCAGTCGGGCGTCTAAGCGACACCACATAACGGGCTTATATTGAAAAGTAAAAGACAAGCGTGCCACAGTCGGACGTCTAAGCGACATCACAAAAAGGGCTTTTAGTGAAAATAAATAACAAACGCGCCACAGTCGGACGTCTGAGCGACATCGCAGAAAGGGCTTTTAGTGAAAATAAATAACAAACGTGCCACAGTCGGACGTCTGAGCGACATCGCAGAAAGGGCTTTTAGTGAAAATAAATAACAAACGTGCATAGTCGGATGCCTGAGCGACATCGCAGAAAGGGCTTATATCAAAAGTAAATAACAAGCGTGCCACAGTCGGACGTCTGAGCGACATCACAGAAAGGGCTTATATCAAAAATAAATAACAAGTATGCCACAGTCGGACGTCTGAGCGACATCACAGAGAGGGCTTATATCAAAAGTAAATAACAAGTATGCCATAGTCGGACGTCTCAGCGACATCATAGAAATGGCTTATATCAAAAGTAAATAACAGGTTAGTCCATCCATAAGAATAAACTTTTAAACCGGACTTCACACTCATGTGGTTCACCGGAGTTTTGTCACTGAGACTGACATTTGATGAGATAAGATGAACATAGTACTTGGACATGTACAAGATGGTTCAAAGGATTTTTTTGACTCTGCAGAGTTTGTACTAATTGCCCACAGCCAACGGATTTCCGTAGTCATGAATGACTAGTTCCGTTTACGGTATTTCGGTAGAAACACATTTAACCAGTACACACCCATTCCACCTCACGATGCCAGGAATCACCCTAGACAATGTCCAAGAAAAACTTTGAGACGGGGAGGTCACAACCTCGAATAGGATGGGATCAAATTTCTACACGCGCGCTCTAAGGGGTGCCCCCATCTCGGTCCCAACCGGAAACACCCATGCCCCCTGACCAGATGACGGGCTTTAATCCAGGGCCATGGAACCCTCATCTCGGCCTCTCTATTTGGTGTGTACCAGGAAAATGGTTTGCAACTTACTAAGCCATATTCCTTACGGAAAACATGTGGCAGTATAGGAAAGGAAATGAATGGGAATATGACTTGATTCACATTGACACTGAAGTCAAAAAGACTGGCATAAGACTGGCATGCCACAACAATGCCATCTTACCCATTCTCATGCCATCACATGGCCATGCAAATTTGTATCCAACAACATATGGATTTTCGAAACTCACTTGCCACATCTTTGCATGAAATATAACATTCAATGAAATGTTCATAAACATGCCATGAAACTACTAGATGCAAACATGCAACAACCACTCAGCATATCAAGAGTTCAAACATGCTTGCCTGGTTCGGAGTAGTCGGAGTCTAACTGGGTGAAGTTCGCGGCTCCGTCACCTCCTCCGGTATCTACGGTATAAGAAAAATACGTACGTAACATAAATACCGCGAGTGCACAGAGAAGTGTTCCAAATATTTTTCAAATAAATATGAAAAAAAAACTAGACAGAAAAATAAAGATGAGAGAAAAAGAATCAACCAAAAACCATTTTCTGTTTAAAAGTTATAAAGGTTTTAAGACCAGGGACCCATCTGTAATGAAACAGAAAGTTTCCAGGGGGTCAACTGAATAAAACAGAAAATGATTCGGAAAAAAGAGAAACCACTGACGAGGTGGTCCCACCCGTCAGGTTTAAATTTTTGAACGTGGAAGAACAGAGTCTGCCGGCGCCCGAGAGCTGCGGTGGTCGCCGGCGGCGATCCACGGCGAGGCAGGGGGATCGGGCGGTACCAGAGTGATCAGCGTGTCCTTCCGCATCGGTGGGTGGTGGTTTTGGTCGCCGGCGAGCACCACGTCAACGGAGGCCCTTGCTCCGGCGAACGGCGGCTCGGGTGGAGGTGGATCTCGTCCGGGAAGGCTGCGAAGATCAAATCGACGCTTGGGTTAGCTCACTGGTTACTCGAGGTGGCTACTGACGTGGTTTGGGCGACGGGGATAGCCTCACCGGAGTGAATCGAGGTGATGGCCGAGGCGGATCGGGGAGGCCGGAGTTGGGGGAGGAGACCTCCTCGAGGTCCTCCTAGAGGCTTGGCGTGGTGTTGGTGAGGTGAAGTGGTGGTGCGTGCTCGAGAGCGAGCTCGGGGCTCCTTTTTATAGGCGATCCGAGGCGGTGGCCGTGAATGGAGTTCTCCGGCGATGGTTACGGCGGTGCAGAGCTTGGTCGGGGAGGTTTAGGGAGTTAGGCGTCAACGTGGAGTTCCACTGGTTCCGTTTTGACGCTAAACAAGCTTGGATTAGGAGCCCTGGGTGGATTCGACGGAATGGGGCGGCGCGGGCCCGTCGGTGGCAGAGGGCGCGCCCTGTGCTTGCCGGGCCACGGGGACGGTGCTGCGGGGGTGCACTGGCATGTATGAGGCCACGCGGAGGGCTAGGGAGCAATGGGCGGCGCAGAACGACGTTGTGAGTCGGAGCAGGCTCCGTTCGGCCGCCACGAGTGGCCCTGCCACCGCAGAGGCTGCCAGCATTGAAGATGCTCGCCGCCACCGATGCCTGCATCCGTCCAAGCGTGCGTGCGGTGCTCTGGCCAGGGGGAAGAGGCCGTGCGCAAAGCGCCAGGGTGCACGGGCGACCAGTGCCAACACTCTGACGAAAACGACACTGCAACTCTGAACTTTCTAAAAGTGCACAGGAACAGTGTCGGCCAAGTGTTCGATGAAATGATTTTGGCATGTGGGGAACTTTTCTTGAGTTGATCTTTGGTGTGGTGGTCTCTCATTGCATCTGAGGGCTGCCTGAATTTTGGTAGAATTTTTGGGGAAGAGGACATATGAATTTCACCAAAAATGATGAATCTGGTCCAAAATTGCAGAGGTTGAATTTTGAAAATTTTGAAAAGAGGAAGAGTGGATCTTGATGGTTCTAGGTTGTGGGTACTAAGGACTATCCAGAGGAGTTGGTTTGAGATCAAAACTCAAAGAAAATTAGGTACTTCCTTTGTAGAGTATCTAGGCTTAGAAATAATGGCAGAATTGTTTTGGGGAGGAAATTAAATGGATAAAAAAAATCCAAAAATGGATCTAACTGGAGTGTCACAGCACCTACCCCCTTAGGAAAAATCTCATCCCCGAGATTTCAGCTGATCCTCAAACAGGTGTGGGTGCTCTGTCCGAAGAAAATCCTCTCTTTCCCAAGTTGCTTCATTCTCGGTGTGATTGCTCCACTGAACTCTGAAAAACTTGATGGTTTTCTGTCAGGTCCTCCTTTCAGACTCCTCTAATATTTTTATTGGACGCTCCCGGTAGGTGAGGTATGGTTGCACGTCAATGTTTTCATGTGATACTTGCTTCTATGGGTTGCTCACGTACTTCCTCAGCTGCGAGATGTGGAACACGTCGTGGACATCAGATAAGTCTTCGGGTAAGTCTAGCTGGTAGGCTACTGTGCCTCTTCGGGCCACTATACAGATGAATCTTGGTGCTAGCTTTCCATTAACCTTGAATCGTTGTAGACCCCTCATAGGAGAAACTCTTAGGTACACAAACTCTCCGGGTTCAAAACTGATTTCCCGATGCTTTCGATCGTAATAACTCTTTTGTCGACTCTGAGCTGTCTTGAGTCGATCCCTAATCATCTTAACTTTTTCCTCAGCCTCCTTGACCATATCTGGGCCGAAGATATGGATGTCTCCGGTCTCTGACTAATTTAGCGGTGTATGGCATCTTCGCCCGTACAGAGCTTCAAATGGTGCCGTTTGTAGGCTGGCTTGATAACTGTTGTTGTATGCGAACTCTGCATACGGCAAGCTTTCTTCCCAACTGGTTCCATAGGTGAGGACACACACTCTCAGCATGTCTTCTAGAATTTGATTTACGCATTCAGTTTTCCCATCAGTCTGGGGGTGGTATGCGGTACTGAATGCTAGTTGGGTTCCCAGTGCCTGTTGCAGGTGATCCCAAAATCTAGAGACGAATTGTGTGCCTCTGTCAGATATTATAGTCTTTGTGACTCCATGCAGGCAGACGATACGGACAAGATAAAGTTGGGCCAGCCTCTGAGTGGTGTGAGTTGTCTTCACCGGGATGAAATGTGCCACCTTAGTTAATCTGTCGGTTATGACCCATATGGCATCATTTCCGTGTCGTGACCGTGGTAGTCCAACAATGAAATCCATTCCAATCTCGTCCCACTTCCACTCGGGTATCTTGTTTGGCTGTAATAGCCCGGCTGGTTTCTGGTGCTCGGCCTTTATGCGTTGACAAGAGTCACAACATGCAATGAACGTGGCTATGTCTCTCTTCATACCGTGCCACCAATTTTTTTCCTGAAGGTCTTTGTACATTTTTGTCCCTCCAGGATGGATTGAATACGGAAAGGTGTAGCTTTCAGCTAGAATCTGCTGTTTGAGGTCCTTGATATTTGGTACGCAAATTCTTTCTCCGTACCACAATATTCCCTGCTCATCTATGGTGAATTCTGAGGCCTTGCCCAAACTCACTTTCCTTTTTATGCCATCAATGTTGGGGTGTCCATGCTGAGCCTCCTTAATCTTTTCTATCAGAGTAGGCTGTATTTCCAAATTCGCCACACTGCCCTCGGTGACCATTATTAAATTGAGTTTGGAAAATTCCTGTTGAAATTCTGGCCTCAAATTTGGCATACTATCATTGTCCGAGCTAGGGTTCCGACTAAGTGCATCTGCCGCTATATTTGCTTTTCCGGGATGATAGTGGATTCCAACATCATAATCCTTCACTAACTCCAACCAGCATCTTTGCCATAAATTGAGTTCCGGCTGTGTGAAAATATACTTAAGGCTCTTATGGTCTGTGTATATTTCACAACGATTTCCAAGTAGAAAGTGTCTCCATTCTTTGAGTGCATGGATGACTGATGCCAACTCCAAGTCATGAGTTGGATAATTTTCCTCATGCTTGCGAAGTTGTCTGGAGACATACGCAACTACCTTGCCTTCTTGCATCAATACGCATCCGAGGCCCTTCCGGGATGCATCACAATATACCTCGAAATTCTTGTGTATGTCTGGCACAATTAATACTGGTGTCGTTGTTAATTTCCTTTTTAGCTCTTGGAAGCTTTTCTCACAGGCTTCCGTCCATTCAAACTTCTTGTCTTTCTTGAGTAACTGCGTCATTGGCTTTGCTATGGTGGAGAATCCTTCAATAAATCTCCGGTAATAGCCTGCCATTCCCAACAAACTTTGTACGTCCGTTACGCTGGCTGGTGGTTTCCAGCCAAGTACGGCCTTGACCTTTTCCGAGTCTATTGCAATACCTTCTTGGGTCAGTACATGGCCCAGAAAACCCACCTGTCTTAGCTAAAATTCACATTTGCTGAACTTGGCGTACAGTTGATGTTTCCTGAGTTCTCCCTGTACAATTCTGAGATGTTCGGCGTGCTCTTCTGGTGTCTTGGAGTATATCAGAATGTCATCGATGAATACCACAACAAACTTGTCCATATACTTCATAAATACCTTGTTCATGAGGTGAACAAAATATGCGGGAGTGTTTGTTAGCCCAAATGGCATTACTGTGAATTCATACAGCCCATATCTGGAGGTGAAGGCTGTCTTGGGAATATCTTCTGTTCACACTTTTAATTGGTGGTATCCCGATCTCAAGTCAATTTTTAAGAAGACCTTGGCCTGAGCGAGCTGATCAAATAAATCATTTATCCATGGCATTGGGTATTTGTTCTTGATTGTGACCATGTTAAGAGCTCAATAGTCTATACACAATCTCAGTGTCCCATCCTTTTTGTTGGCAAATAAAATTGGAGAACCCCAAGGTGAGGAACTGGCTCGTATGTATCCTTTCTCCAATAACTCTTTTATTTGCTTCTTCAATTCTACCAACTCGGATGGTGCCATTATGTATGGTTTCTTGTAAATGGGAGCGGTTCCGGGTGCTAGCTCAATGCTGAATTCTATCTCTCGGTCTGGTGGCATGCCTGGTAGTTCTTCTGGAAATACGTCTGGAAATTCACACACTACTGGAACCTTGTTCAACTCAGAAACGTCCACCTTGTTTAATCTCGGTTGTCGAGGTATTTGTCTCTCTTTGGCTGAAACTTTTATTGTCTTCCCGTGATGGTGTGTGAGAATCACGGTCCGGTTGAAGCAGTCAATAAAACCTTTCTTGGTGGTTAACCAATCCATCCCTATGATGACATCCAGTCCTTTACTTTCCAATACAATAAGGTTGGCGTAAAACTTCAATCCTTCAAATTCAATAACCACACCTTGACAGTAACTCTGGGTCACTTGCTTAATCCCAGGGGACTTGATGATCATGAATTTTTCCAAGGGAAGCATCGAAAAATTATTTTGCAAAGCAAAACTCTTTGAAATGAATGAGTGAGAAGCTACAGAATCAAACAAAACCGTGGCAGGTATTGTGTTGATAGGAAACGTACCGAGTACGATATCCGGGGCATTTTGTGCTTCTTCCTTGGTCACGTTGTTCAGATGACCCTTCCTGTGGTTGTTATTGGGGTTGAAATTGTTTTGCTTGGGTGCTGAATTATTGCCACCATTGTTAGGCTTTGGGGTTGAGTTCCTTGGCTTGGGGCACTGCTTGGCATAGTGCCCTTCTTCTCCACAAGCGTAGCAAGTAACGCCTGGGCGATATGTGAACTCCTTGTCCCTTGCATGGAATTTTTTGATTGGGCGTGAATTATTCGTCGTGGGTTTGTGTGTACTACCCTTCTAAAATTCCGCCTTGCTTCAGTGGTTGCGAGCAAAAGTAGACTGGTCCCTTTTTCGTTTGTGGAAATCTTCCAAGCTGCGTCGCTCATTTTCCAAGGTAATGGCCTTATCCACCAGTGTTTTAAAATCTGGGAAGGTATGCACAACCAGCTGGCATTTAAGCGCGGGTGCCAGGCCTTCCAAGAATTTTTCCATCTTCTTCCTTTCAGTCATACGCTCTTCGTTGGCGTAGCGAGACAGCAGAGTAAATTGGCTGTTGTATTCTGACACTGTCATGGTCCTTTGTTTGAGGTTATCAAATTCTCTCTTCTTGATTTTCATAACACTTTTAGGAGTGTGTGCCCCACGAAAACCTTCTTTGAAATCCTCCCAGGTTATTTCATTTTTGTTGGGGTGCATGTGCAGGAAATTTTCCCACCATGATGCAGCTGCTCCAGTGAGATAATGTGGTGCATATAGTACTTTCTCACGGTCAGAACACTGTGCAATAATTAATTTTCTTTCCATGTCTCAAAGCCAGTCGTCGGCCTCAAGAGGTTTGTCAGCATGAGCAAATGTTGGGGACGCGTCTTCTATAACTCAGACAACCTGGATTTGCTGCTGATAGTGTCCACGGTGATTTCCCATATTGATGAATTGGTTCAACATTTCCTGATGTTGTTGCTGACTCTGTTCATAAAGGCGGCATACTTGGGTGAATGCTGTTTCACCGTCCTGTTGACTAGAATGTCCCTGTGTGAAATTGTTATTTGCTGGTTTACCATAATTTTCCTCTGGCGGGATTGGCATGCAGCGTGTCCAAGGACGAGACATCTTTCACTCTGGTGATATATTTTGTGAAACTCGTAAGACAAGAAAGAGAGTTGCAAAAGTCAATAAAATCACACATACGGGAAGTTTTAAAAGCTCCAGGAAAATACACGATTGCGAGCGGAGAAGGACTATTACATATCTTACATGCGGGCAGTAATTATACAATACATCACTCAGGATATGCGTACATATTCCTGACATGTTATTTAGTCTAGTGCACTTCTCCAGATCCTACATGATGCGCAAACAAGCTACTTCTCACAACCTATGTACATATAAACACATAGCACAAATTGGTACATCGCATGGCGGCTAAGCGTACTCAGTCGGAGATGGTGAGGATCTCCCTTGGCCTGCCGAGGGTGAGGCGCAGTGAGGCTGGGGACTCAACCTCCTCCTCGCTAATAGGTTACATACGAGAAGCGCTGCGCTGAGCTACTGGAGTGGTTTCCATAGGCGGAGTAACACGAATATGAGTGGGTACAATAGGTGGAGTAGCACGAATAGGAGTGGGCGCAATAAGTGGTGCAGAGCGAACGGGAGTGGGTGCAATAACTTGGTTGAACTCCTCGGTGGTAGGCAGACGACGAGCAGTGGCGAGAATGGTAGGTGAATGAGATGCTGAGGACGAGATGAAAGTCAGCGGTGGAGCGGTGTGCAGGAGTTCCCTCCTGTTGGCGGCACAGCCATGGACTGAGTCCATGCGGGCAGCTACGAGGTCGTCCACCATGCTATCGAAGGCTACCTCCCGGGCTCGGAGGTACTCGACAAGCATATCAAAGGCCTCGTCTCGTTCTCCTCTGGGGCAAGCGAATGAGTAGTGACAGGTGTATGGTACGTGGCATGGAAGATAGCGGTAGCGACGAGTCTTCATTGCAGGAAGAACATCCCGGAGACGAGCTATCGCCTCACGGGCAGCCATCTGCATAGCATGCCTCTCTGTAGGCATGGCTCTCCCCAAGAACCGGAAGCGGCGTATCTTAGCACGCCCTCCCTTGAATTGCACCGCGGCATGCATGGTCAGACTGTCGTTAATCTTGTGTGGGTAGAGTGTGAAGACTGGGCGCACTGACGGCCCCATCGCGACCTGAAGGACGAAGGAGAGGAGCTTGACGAACCCCTCAGGCACGTTGGCGAACATTTGTGACTCACAGTCGTTGCCAGCCATCTACAAAAGTAGGCAAAAATTCTGAACGATCAGATCATAAATTTTATGCTGACTGTCAGAAAAATGACTACATTTGCAAAAACATGGATAAACTCTAGCATGCTAATAACCAATTAGCGATCGCACCTAGTGGCTTCCTACAGTCAGCCTGGCTCTGGTTCCAAGTTTGTCACGATCGGTTTTCCAATAAAATACTTATTGAGAAATCAATCTCTTGATTCCAGTATAGGAAGAGTTATCCTTACTGGTAGACAAATACTTGAATACAGAAGACCAGTAGCATCAAATATATTACAGGGTTGAGCTGAGGATGCTCAACAATTTATTACAAACACGCCAATATTATACATATGGGCGGTTATGACACAGTGGTGTGGTGACATGCTACTAGCTCGAGATAAAAGTGGTGGTGGATAACTTGACTCCTAAACTGGCAGCTCATCGAGCGTCGAGGTGAGGCTCGATGAATTTATTTGTGGGGTAGCGGTAGCAGATATAATACAGTGACCCAAAACCAAGATCGCACGGGAATGACTGGGACTCCTCTAGGCGTCGGACTCGCTATCGAACTCTTCATCCATGAGATCGCCTTCATCAACATCTGGCCAAATCAACAAGCCAGGTGAGTACTTTGAAAGTACTCGCAAGACAGTTCGGACAAAAGATATAACAAATGCATGCATGAATGCATCGTGAACAAAATAATTATGCTCATTACAAATAATAAAAATTTGCACGACATGATAAGTAAAACAAATAACTGAAAACCGATCGGGTGTCTGGAGCGACGTCTCGAAAGGTAAACAAATGAAAATCATGCCGCAGTCGGGCGTCTAAGCGACACCACATAACGGGCTTATATTGAAAAGTAAAAGACAAGCGTGCCACAGTCGGACGTCTAAGCGACATCACAGAAAGGGCTTTTAGTGAAAATAAATAACAAACGTGCCACAGTCGGACGTCTGAGCGACATCGCAGAAAGGGCTTTTAGTGAAAATAAATAACAAACGTGCCACAGTCAGACGTCTGAGCGACATCGCACAAAGGGCTTTTAGTGAAAATAAATAACAAACGTGCCACAGTCGAACGTCTGAGCAACATCGCAGAAAAGGCTTATATCAAAAGTAAATAACAAGCGTGCCACAGCCGGACGTCTGAGCGACATCACAGAAAGGGCTTATATCAAAGTAAATAACAAGTATGCCACAGTCGGACGTTTGAGCGACATCACAGAGAGGGCTTATATCAAAAGTAAATAACAAGTATGCCACAGTTGGACGTCTAAGCGTCATCACAGAAAGGGCTTATATCAAAAGTAAATAACAGGTTAGTCCATAAGAATAAACTTTTAACCGAACTTCACACTCATGTGATTCACCGGAGTTTTGTCACTGAGACTGACATTTGATGAGATAAGATGAACACAGTACTTGGACATGTACAAGATGGTTCAAAGGATTTTTTTGACTCTGCAGAGTTTGTACTAATTGCCCATAGCCAACGGATTTTCGTAGTCACAAATGACTAGTTCCGTTTACGGTATTTCAGTAGAAACACATTTAACCAGTACACACCCATTCCACCTCACGATGCCAGGAATCACCCTAGACAACGTCCAAGAAAAACTTTGAGACAGGGAGGTCACAACCTCGAATAGCATGGGATCAAATTTCTATACGCGCGCTCTAAGGGTGCCCCCCTCTCGGTCCCAACCGAAAACACCCATGCCCCATGACCGGATGACGGGCTTTAATCCAAGGCCATGGAACCCTCATCCCGGCCTCTCTATTTGGTGTGTACTAGGAAAATGGTTTGCAACTTACTAAGCCATATTCCTTGCGGAAAACATGTGGCAGTACAGGAAAGGAAATGAATGGGAATATGACTTGATTCACGTTGACACTGAAGTCAAAAAGACTGACATAAGACTGGCATGCCACAACACTGCCATCTTACCCATTCTCATGCCATCACATGGCCATGCAAATTTGTACCCAACAACATATGGATTTTCGAAACTCACTTGCCACATCTTTGCATGAAATATAACATTCAATGAAATGTTCATAAACATGCCATGAAACTACTAGATGCAAACATGCAACAACCACTCATCATATCAAGAGTTCAAACATGATTGCCTGGTTCGGAGTAGTCGGAGTCTAACTGGGTGAAGTTCGCGGCTCCGTCACCTCCTCCGGTATCTACGGTATAAGAAAAAATACGTACATAACATAAATACCGCGAGTGCACAGAAAAGTGTTCCAAATATTTTTCAAGTAAATATGACAAAAAACTAGACAGAAAAATAAAGATGACAGAAAAAGAATCAACCAAAAACCATTTTCTGTTTAAAAGTTATAAAGGTTTTAAGACCAGGGACCCATCTGTAATGAAACAGAAAGTTTCCAGGGGGTCAATTGAATAAAACAGAAAACAATTCGGAAAAAAGAGAAAACACTGATGAGGGGGTCCCACCCGTCAGGTTTAAATTTTTGAACATGGAAGAACAGAGTCTGCCGGTGCCCGAGAGTTGCGGTGGTCGCCGGCGGCGATCCACGGTGAGGCAGGGGGATCGGGCGGTACCAGAGTGATCAGCGTGTCCTTCCGCATCGGTGGGTGGTGGTGTTGGTCGCCGGCGAGCACCATGTCGACGGTGGCCCTTGCTCCGGCGGACGGCGGCTTAGGTGGAGGTGGATCTCGTCGGGGAAGGCTGCGAAGATCAAATTGACGCTTGGGTTAGCTCACTGGTTGCTCGAGGTGGCTACTGACGTGGTTTGGGTGATGGGGATAGCCTCATCGGAGTGAATCGAGCTGATGGTCGAGGCGGATCGGGGCGGCCGGAGTTGGGGGAGGAGACCTCCTTGAGGTCCTCCTAGAGCCTTGGCATGGTGTTGGTGAGGTGCAATGGTGGTGCGTGCTCGAGAGCGAGCTCGAGGCTCCTTTTTATAGGCGATCCGAGGCGGTGGCCATGAACGGAGTTCTCCGGTGATGGTTACGGCGGCGCAGAGCTTGGTCGGGGAGGTTTAGGGAGTTAGGCGTCAACGTGGAGTTCCACTGGTTCCATTTTGACGCTAAACAAGCTTGGATTAGGAGCCCTGGGTGGATTCGACGGAACGGGGAGGCGCGGGCCCGTCGGCGGCAGAGGGCGCGCCCTGTGCTTGCCGGGCCACGGCGATGGTGCTGCTTGGGTGCGCTGGCATGCATGAGGCCACGCGGAGGGCTAGGGAGCAACGGGCGGTGCAGAACGGCGTTGTGAGCCGAAGCAGGCTCCATTCGGCCGCCACGGGTGGCCCTGCCACCACAGAGGCTGCCGGCGTTGAAGATGCTCGCCGCCACCGATGCCTGCGTTCGTCCAAGCATGCATGCGGTGCTCTGGCTAGGGGGAAGAGGCCGTGCACAAAGCGCCAGGGTGCACGGGCGACCAGTGCCAACACTCTGACGAAAACGACACTGCAACTCTGAACTTTCTGAAAGTGCACAGGAACAGTGCCGGCCAAGTGTTCGACGAAATGATTTTGGCATGTGGGGAATTTTTCTTGAGTTGATCTTTGGTGTGGTGGTCTCTCATTGCATCTGAGGGCTGCCTGAATTTTGGTAGAATTTTTGGGGAAGAGGAGATATGAATTTCACCAAAAATGATGAATCTGGTCCAAAATTGCAGAGGTTCAATTTTGAAAATTTTGAAAAGAGGAAGAGTGGATCTTGATGGTTCTAGGTTGTGGGTACTAAGGACTATCCAGAGGAGTTGGTTTGAGATCAAAACTCAAAGAAAATTAGGCACTTCCTTTGTAGAGCATCTAGGCTTAGAAATAATGGCAGAATTGTTTTGGGGAGGAAATTAAATGGATAAAAAAAATCCAAAAATGGATCTAACTGGTTGGGACAGAATGTTTGGGTTGCCCCAAGGTGGAAGGAGGGGTTTTGGGAGAATTTTACCACAAGAGGCATGGTAAAAACAAGAATGGATCAAAACAAAAGAATAGCCCAAAACCAGAAAGGTTTCTTTTTAGAAGAAACTAAATCCAAGAAATGCTTTTGAGAAGGAAAACTCAGAAGAGAGGTTTTTAAGAAGGGTTTAAATGACCTTCTTCAAACCAAGCAAGGCTTTTGCTGTAAACAAAAACAACAAAAAAAATTGGAGTGTCACAATATATGTTCACTATAAACAACCACATATAACCATTCGTGAAATTGAACTGGACAATTCATATTTAAACATAAGATAGCACTATTGAACATTACATTTTGCATAACTGAAATAATTAAACACAAAATAGTTAAAATATCTCATGACACAAGCTACTACAACAATGGGTACGAGTTGGCTAGCTAGAAAAAAAGATTTGGTCATAGGATATTGCCTCACTTTTCATAGATGAGCTCCTTCTCCCAGGAAGAGCACTGACCGAGGGTGCCCCCTAGATGTTGCAGGTGGACTATTTCCCCTTGAAAGAGTAGTAATGGGTGTCCTTCTCGTGGTCGTGGTCCATGAGATCTGACTTGGCAGTTGAGGATCCCAAGCCACCGATGTAGGACGAGTCCACAAATGATAAAAGGGGCTCGATGGCATAGAAGGATAAAAAATCCTTGACCATGAGGCGTAGGAGATCGACTGCAATTAAACCCGAGGCGTTGGGGAGGGGCCACTTGTTAGGGAACTTAGCATGCAATTTCAAACAAATTCCTACGATCACGCAAGATCTATCTAGGAGATGCATAGCAACGAGAGGGGGAGAGTGTGTCCACGTACCCTTGTAGACCAAAAGCGGATGCGTTAGTTAATGCGGTTGATGTAGTTGAACGTCTTCATGATCCAACCGATCCAAGTACCGAAAGTACGGCACCTCCGTGTTCAGCACACGTTCAACTTGGTGATGTCCCTCAAACTCTTGATCCAGTAGAGGGTCGAGGGAGAGTTTCGTCAGCATGACGGCGTGATGACGGTGTTGATGATGTGATCCGCGCAGGGCTTTGCCTAAGCACTACGATGATACTATTAGAGGAGTAAACGGTGGAGGGGGGCACCGCACACGGCTAAGAATAACTGTTGTGTCTTTGGGGTGCCCCCGCCCCCATATATAAAGGAGGGGAGGAGGCGGCCGACCTAAGGGGGCGCGCCATCGGGGCGTCCTACTAGGACTCCCAGTCCTAGTAGGATTCCCCCTTCCTTTTTCGGAGAGGGGAAAGGTGGAGAGGGAGAAGGAAAGATGGGGGCCGCGACCCACCCCTTGTCCAATTCGTGCGGGGCTTGCGGGGGCGCCACCTCCCGACCGATGCCTCCTCTTCTCCACTAAGGCCCATGTAGGCCCACACTGGTATGCCTCGGTGCTATGCAAACAGTTTTAAACCCCTTTCTGTGACGACATCTGGAACCATCGCCAAGTGAGTGTGGGAGATAGGGGGGCCCTTCCCACACGACCCAGAAACCGTCGGGGATATACCCTCCTGGTACACACGCTCGGCAAAACGAGCTCGTGTGCGACAAACAAGCAGGAAAATACAGTTATACATACAGTAGTGCGAAAAAAATAATTATATAGGCAAAATCATTTCCGGTCGTAAGTACATCCCACACAGTTAGCCCCCGCTAAACATTTCTGTTCGTATGTATATTCCACACAGTCCATCCAAGGAATACGTTTCAGTTAGTATGTACAACCCACACAGTCAATAATTTCAATGCGTGTGTGGTAAGGTGACTATCGTAAACATTTAATAATAAAGAACTGTGTGCGATGCTCTTGTTAATCGCACACGTTTTTTCTTGGCTGATCGTTTGTGCGGTGGAGATTGATCGCACATGTAGTGGATCCTAGAAACGTGTCTGATCTCCACGTCTATCGCAGATATTTTGCTTTTGCAAAGCGTGTGCCGTGTAATCCCTAATTAATCCCTAATTAAAAAATCACCTTTTTTGAATTTGAAAGTAGGCAATCACTTATTTCATATCCAACCAGGTTTGTTACAAATATAGGTTCAACCACGAATGCATAATTTGATGCACAGGTACATATACTGAAGAACTACAGAAGCACCAAGTAAAGAATGATGGACCATAGTTATACTAAAGACTGTAAAGAGAGAGGCGAAAGACATTCTGGTTGCTGGAGAAGCTGAAGCAGAATGCCCATATTGTGCCCTCCTCCATGCGTAATGCGCATGACTCTAGGCCAACCCCTTGTGATGGCTGCCCGTCCATCCTTCACTGTCTTCATTACGACTTCTTAATGCTCATTGTAGTCTAGATGAAATACTTTAACCTTCATTGTGTGTCCACCAATCATGTAGTTTGTGAGGTAATCTTGAGTGAACTGCTTCGGGAACCACTGCGAACAAAAAAGATTCAGACATTGTTGGCTAACAACTCATTATGGGCAGTAAAAAGAGAAGGCTGCAAAGTTTGTAGTTACCATCCTATAGCTCCCTATTGTGTTGGATAGAGCATAAACAAATAATTTGCTTGCCACCATTCGTATCTTTTTACTAATAATCCTTATCAGTTTCCTCTCTTGATTCTTGTTCATGAATATCTCATTGCCCCATACGCCAAAAGGGTAGATGTGTGGATCCTTGCCAAGGGCATATGTACCTACAAGCAACAAGTCAATAGTAGAAGCTAACAAGTGTCCAGGCCTGGATCTATATGCGCTACATTATGGAACGACAGGGGAGTACAAGCCGAGGGATGAAGCTAACCTCGGCAGAAAATGGTGGCCACTCCCGTTGTTGTCCTGCATAAGTAGTGGAAAGGCATGATAAGTACGACAACCTTAACATCAAACAAATATAGCAAAGGTAAACAATATCATCTCCAAATGATAGCTTGAATGTGTTGGTTTTAGCATGTTGTTAAAGCATATATAAAATGGAAGGCAATGTTACCGACAGCAGGCTTAACAACCATCAATATTGCAATTCAAACTGGTATTGTTGTAAATGAATAGAACGTAGGTAATGCTTAAACATCCCTGGATAAATGTGTAAAACTGAAATAAAGGGCATGTGTTAACTGTTAACTACACCAGGCATAACTGGAACCAAATATAGCCATTCAAACTGGTATTGATGCAGTTGGGCAGCACAGTTCTGACTTGCACATAATGAATAACACATTGTGAATGACTGAAATAAACAAGGCATAAATGATCAGTATAACAACCAAATATAGCCATTGAAAACTAGACAGAGTCTCACTAGAGCCAACCTAACAAGCAAATATAGATAAACATGGCATATGCTTGAAATTTGGACAAATGCTCACTGCAACCAACCTAACAAGCAAATACAGATAAACAAGGCATCTACTTGAAAACTGGACAAATGCTTAAAAAAGCAACCTAACAACCAAACTACAGATAAACAAGGCATATGCTTGATAACTGGACAAATGCTCAGTGCAACCAAACTAAGACAAAATACATATAAACAAGGCATAGACTTGATAACTGTAAAAATGCTCACTGCAACCAACCTAACAACCTAACATATATAAAGAAGGCATCTACTCACTATAAACAACCAAATATAGCAATTCATGAAATTGAAGTGGACAATTCATACTTAAACATCACATAGCCCTATTGAACAATACATTTTTGCATAACTAAAATAATTAAACAAGGCACAATTATAGAACCGCACGGCAAATGCTACTACAACAAAGGGTACGGGTTGGCAAGCTAGAAAAGGTAAGATTTGCTGATAGGATGTTGACTCACATTTCATGGACCAGATCCTTCCAGTTGGAAGAGCATAGACCCATGGTGGAAGAACCTTTGTGGGTGCCCTCCTCGTGGTCGTGCTCGATGAGATCTGACTTGGCAATTAAGGATTCCAAGCCTCTGCCATAGAACGTGTCCTTCAGAAATGACAAAATGGGCTCGATGGCGTATAAGGATCGCAAATCCTTGACCACTTGGCGGAGGAGATCAGCGGCAGGGCCGTCGAAGAGATCGATGGCAGTTGAACCATAGGGTTGGGGATAGACCAGGTAACTTGTGATATGGCCCGCGTGATGCCGTCGCTGTTGACGAGCTTGATGTCTTAGCCAGGTTTCCCGAGATATAGTAATACTCAAGCCCGCTGACATGAAACCTTCGACATGCCAACGTAGTCAAGATCTTCGCCGACTTCCGTGGTGACTTGTTGCTCCGGGATCGACAGGTCGGGGCGAACGACGGCCACCTCACCAACGTCTGCCGGAGAGGCCATGATAAACCACTTCTTGGACGAACGCTCATCGGGCTCCCCAGGATACATCGTCGAGCTTAGGCTACAACATTCTGGAGTAGGGGATGTGGATCTGGTGGGGAGGGACACCACATGCTTCATCTAAAAGCTCAGGGGAGTGGGGCGACGGTATGGGAATCGCTGGGTAACTTTAAATTTATTATCTAAGCTAGGAGGAACGGGCAGACCGACATGGGTTGGTAGCCGTGGCGGCCATGAGATAGGG
>NC_057810.1:461531319-461557773 GCF_018294505.1 Triticum aestivum | reverse complement strand
GGACTGTGTGGGGGGGGGGGGTTGTGGTGTTTGAGGATACGCCGCGGCTACTGAAATTTTTAGTAATGGTGGGCGGAGATGGTGGTGGACGAGGGAGGGCGACGGTTCAAATGCCTCGGCTACTGCAATTTTACTATAAGGTTGGTGCTGGAGGAGTGTGGCCGACGGTTGAAGTACGACGGCTACTAAAATTTGGGTAAAGGAATTGATGCGGGGCGGGAGTGGCCAAGATCGCGCAGTCGTGGTGATTTCATATCGCACTTGCATCCGCACACAGTTAAGCCAGTACCTGCACCATTTTGCTCGTGCTTGCGCAGTCATGGTGATTTCAAAGCGCACTTGCATCGCACATGGTTAAACCAGTACCTCCACCATTTTCTCATGCTTGCGTAGTCGTGGTGATTTCACAGCGCACTTGCATCGCACATGGTTAAGCCAGTACCTCCACCATTTGCTCACGCTTGCGCAGTTGTGCTGATTTTACAGCGCACTTGCATCGCACACGGTTAAGCCAGTACCTGCACCATTTTGCTCACACTGGTCACCCTATGGGACCTACTCCCTCCTATCACGCACATTTGTTCCTTTAGAAACTGTGTGCAATGGCTGGTGTGTCGCCGCCTCGCCTTCAATGAGCACTAACGCTGGTAGCGGGAAACCGATGTGAGAAGAGATGGGAAACCGATGAGAGGAGTGGCAGGAAACGGTAGCATGTTTAGAAAACATACAAGAGAAGGAAGAGTGAGCTAGACGACGCATGCGCACAGTGCTTACCCATGTACTACATGTGATGTCGAAAGGGCTGAGGGTTGTCGTTCGATTTGGGAGCATCCAACAGTGCAGACGTACAATCCGTGGGGTTCGGGTTCTGGCCAATCAGAATGCACGACTCAGATCGCGGGCAGCATCGGCCACGGTTTGATAGGCATGTGGATTTCATTTGGCCTTTTTATACTCTAATTGAGTTTCCTAGGCATTTAATGTCCATAATTCAAATCTGAACTTCAAATACATGCTCTAGTTCACCACAATGGCTAGAAAAATTATACATGAAAGTTGGCATGGTGTCACGTCATGGCACATATATGTCATGGTAAAAACATTATCCAATTTGGTCCAAGCTTTATTACAAACCTCAAATGAACTCTGAAAAGGTTGAAAGTTGGCATGGTATCATCATTTCACCCACATAGCATGTTCTAAAAAGTTGAGATGGTTACGGCAAAAACTGGATGCACTTCGTGTGCAGAATGGACAATCTCCTTCAAAGTATCAGGATTTCGAACAAAAACTCATCTGTTACAAAAGGGATTTCACTTTTTTGAACTTATTTGAACTCCAGACTTTTTGTGTGTTCAAACTTCACCATTCAAAGCCACATCATCAATTTTCAACCCATCCTGACTTCATTTGGTATTTTTCATGCATTTACTGATTTTTTTAGCTAAATGACTCTGAAATTGAAAAGCACTTCAAATGAACTCTGAAATGGTTGAAAGTTGGCATGCTATATATCATCATTTCACCCGCATTATGAACCTCTTACAAATCAGAGCTTCTCTCAACAAGAAGCCTTGTGGTTCCGATAGGGAAACCATACCGATGTCCTGGCTCGTCCTCAAACATTTGGAATCTCGGGTTTTAAATCCCCATAAAATCCAAAACTCACCAGGAAGTCATCAAAGGTGGCATGGTGTCATGTCATGGCACATATATGTCGTGGTAAAAACAGTGCCAATTTGGGCCAAACTTTATTAAAAACCTCTTACAAACCGGAGCTTTCTCTCAATAAGAAGCCTTGTGGTTCCGATGGGGAAACATGTTCCCCTTGTTGTCGAAACGTAATCATGGCCTCTTTTCACCTTGTATTTTCTTCTACGGGCAACATGGAACTACATGATATCCATGCTGAAATTTAAACTTATTCAGGGTTCGTTTGGCCTTTTTATATGTACACTAATTGAGTTCCCTAGGCATTTAATGTCCATAATTCAAATCTGAACTACAAATACATGCTCAAGTTCACCAAAATGGCTAGAAAATTGTACATGCATGTGTCCTTGGGTGCATGTTTAATTAGGTCCCATGCCAGGAGTGGGAACGAATTACAATCGTGCCGGCGTCTTGGCTCGTCCTCAAACATTTGGAATCTCGGGTTCTAAATCCCCATAAAATCCAAAACTCACCAGAAAGTCATCAAAGGTGGCATGGTGTCAGGTCATGGCACATATATGTCATGGTAAAAACATTGCCAGTTTGGGCCAAGCTTTATTACAAACATCTTACAAACCGGAGCTTCTCTCAAGGAAGCCTGATGGTTCCGATAGGGAAACGTGTTCCCCTTGTGGCGAAACATAGCCGCTCCCTATTTTCACCTTGTATTGTCTTCTACGGGCAACATGGAACAACATGATATCCATGCTAAAATTTAAACTTATTCAGCATTCGTTTGGCCTTTTTATACACTAATTGAGTTTCCTAGGCATTTAATTTCCATAATTCAAATCTGAATTACAAATACATGCTCCAGTTCACCAAAATGGCTAGAAAAATTATACATGCATGTGTCCTTGGGTGCATGTTTAGGTCCCATGCAAGGAATGGGAACGAATTACAACCTGACCAGCGTCTTGGCTCGTCCTCAAACATTTGGAATCTCGGTTTTAAATCCCCATAAATCCAAAACTCACTAGAAAGTCATTAAAGCGGGCATGGTGTCACGTCATGGCACGTATATGTCGTGGTAAAAACATTGCCAATTTGGGCGAAGCTTTATTACAAACCGAAGCCTCTCGCAAGAACCCTTGTGGTTTCGATAGGGAAATGTGTCCCCTTGTGGGCCAAACGATAATCGCTCCCTCTTCTAGCATCGTATTTTTTCCTACACGCAACACGTACGGAACAACGGGAGATTCACACTGAACTTTGAAATTATTCACGGTTCGTTAGACCCTTTCTATTCATTAATTGAGTTTTCTAGGCATTTAATATCCATCATTCAAATTCGAACTACAAATACATGCTCCAGTGCACCAAAATGGCTAGAAAAAAGTACATGTGTCCTTGGGGTGCATGTTTAGGTTCGTATGGCCATTGTATATATATTACTAATTAAGTTTTCTACACATTAAATGTAGTCCATAATTCAAATTTGCACTACAAGCACAAAATGGGTGGGAAATCGTACATGTGTCATTGGGTGCATGTTTAGGTCTCATTTAAGGAATGGGAACGGATTACAAACTTGTCGTCGTCCTAAAACATTGAGAGTCTCGGTTTTTAAATCCTAGTAAATCTAAAACTCACCCCAAAACATGAAACTTGGCCTGGTTCCATGACATGGCACATATATGCCGTGGTAAAAAAATCGTCCAGTTTGAGAAGAGGCGCACACATTAGTAGCCAACGAAGTCCTTTTTGAAACAATAAGCTGACACGTTAATATCACAAACGGTTGTATCATATGAACCGTGTAACTATTTAACCATACTCAGTGGCGTGCATGCAGATGTTTGATTAGACGGGATGAGCGCGAGAAGTCCAGCGTGCAGGCTTGACGGGACGCGTGTGAGCAGTCCGCCACGCAGGCTCGACGGTACGCGTGCATCCTGTCCACCTCGCAGGCTCGATGGGACATGTGTGAGCAGCAAGGCCGCCCATGCTCACCGGGAAGCGAGCTCTTTGACCTCCATGCACCAGCCATAGTCCGCCTCGCTCAAAACTTTGTCATTAATTGGTTAATTAAAGCGCCTGGACGGAGGTTTTTTTAGGGGGTGGACGGAGGGTGTTTGATTGTGATCCGATGGCAGCATTTGCTTTGTTCGTGTTTTCAACTTGTATTCTGGCCTAATTTAAATTGCGAGATAGGGCAACGGATAATAGGACGACGAATAAAATGGCAACGGATAGTATGACGACAAATTTACAATGGCGCAGATAATAGTTGTCTTACATATTCCGGATAATTTTAAATTCCACATGCGGCAAAGTTCGAAAGACACGGGGGAAAGATAAGAAGGAAATCGTAATCAATGATCTACTCCCTCCATTCCAATTTACTCGTTGTGGTTTTAGTTCAAATTTGAACTAAAACCACGATGAGTAAATCAGAAAGGAGGGAGTAGATCGCTACTGTATCTACTCTTTGATGGATCGCCGGGCAATGGCATCCTCCATCTCCATCCTCAATTCCTCACGGCATTGCTTGAAAGCAGCCACGGATTCCTCCACCTCCTCCTCGCGCTCGATCTGAATATTCCTCAAGTCACCCATTAGTTCCTTGACGATCGATGTCAGTGTCATCCCCAAGGCACTGCTCTGCTCATGCAGCATCTTCCAGCCGGCGGCCTCCTCCTCCTTCTCGGTGAGTACCTTGAGGAGCTTTTCATTGTCACCCATGAGTTGCTCGACAAGGCCGGTCGCCTTGTCAACCGAGGCATCACTTATCTCGAACAGCTTCATCAAGCCGTCGACCGGCTCCTTCTGCTTAATGAGGCCAGCGAGAATGTCATCATTGCTGGCTAAGGACTTCAGCAACACCAGCTCGTCGCGATCGCCGACTCAGCGAGTGCGCTTGTGCGCTTGTCGAGGGCTCCGCGGCGCATCGGGACATCTCTGTTGCGGCTGCGGCTGCCGCTTCACGGCGGGACCTCTCTAGTGCTTCAGCGGCGTTGGTCTTTGCTTCCTGGTTATATACCCACCCGAAACTCCTCCTACTGGTCATGGAGGAATGACTTGATAGGAAAGAATAGTTTTGTAGGTGATGAGGAGAGGAAATGTGAAGTAATTTTCGAGTGGGTAGCTTTTATAGCCCGGTGCTAAGTGTGAACACATATAAGTTTGATCTGTGTGAACAGATTTGCAATTACTTATTGCATTGTAATCTGCAATGTGAGGAGAAGTCAAAATTTATTGATGGTTCTGGGCCCACAAAGCCCCGTTTTTGTTGTTCTTTCTCATCGCAAACAGTTCTTTTGGATCAACCGTATGCCACGCATCGGAAGCTGATACGTCTCCAACGTATCTATAATTTTTTATTGTTCCATGCTATTATATTACCCTTTTTGGATGTTTATGGGCTTTATTTTACACATTTATATCATTTTTGGGACTAACCTATTAACCGGAGGCCCAACCCATATTTTTGTTTTATTGCCTGTTTCAGTATTTTGAAGAAAAGGAATATCAAACGGAGTCCAAACGGAATGAAACCTTCGGAAAATTTATTTTTGGAACAGAACCAATCCCAGGAACTTGGAGTGCAAGCCACGGGATCATCGAGGAGGCCACGAGACAGGGGGCACGCCCTACCCTCTCGTGGGCCCCTCGAGGCTCCCCGACCGACTTCTTTCGCCTATATAGTCCCACATATCCTAAAAACATCCACAGAGAAGATAGATCAGGAGTTCCGCCGCCTCAAGCCTCTGTAGCCACCAAAAACCTCTTGGGAGCCCGTTCCGGCACCCTTCTGGAGGGGGAAACCATCACCGGTGGCCATCTTCATCATCTCGGTGCTCTCCATGACGAGGAGGGAATAGTTCACCCTCGAGGTTGATGGTATGTACCAGTAGCTATGTGTTTGATCTCTCTCTCTCGTGTTCCCTCTATGGCACGATCTTGATGTATCGCGAGCTTTGCTATTATAGTTAGATCTTATGATGTTTCTCCCCCTCTACTCTCTTGTAATGGATTGAGTTTCCCCTTTGAAGTTATCTTATCGGATTGAGTCTTTAAGGATTTGAGAACACTTGATGTATGTCTTGTCGTGATTATATGTCGTGACAATGGGATATCATGTGCCACTTGATGTATGTTTTGGTGACCAACTTGCGGGTTCTGTCCATGAACCTATGCATAGGGGTTGGCACACGTTTTCGTCTTGACTCTCCTGTAGAAACTTTGGGAAACTCTTTGAAGCACTTTGTGTTGGTTGAATAGATGAATCTGAGATGGTGTGATGCATATCATTTAATCATGCCCACGGATACTTGAGGTGACAATGGAGTATCTAGGTGACATTAGGGTTTTGGTTCATTTGTGTCTTAAGGTGTTATTCTAGTATGAACTCTATGATAGATTGAGCAGAAAGAATAGATTCATGTTATTTTACTACGAACTCTTGAATAGATAGAACAGAAAGGATAACTTTGAGGTGATTTCGTACCCTACCATAATCTATTTGTTTGTTCTTCGTTATTAGTGGCTTTGCAGTGACTCTTTGTTGCATGTTGAGGGATTGTTATATGATCTATCTATGTTATTATTGTTGAGAGAACTTGCACTAGTGAAAGTATGAACCTTAGGCCTTGTTTCCTACCATTGCAATACCTTTTACGCTCACTTTTACCACTTGTTACCTTGCTGTTTTTATAATTTCAGATTACAAATACCTTTATCTACTATCCATATTGCACTTGTATCTTCATCTCTTCGCCGAACTAGTGCACCTATACAATTTACCATTGTATTGGGTGTGTTGGGGACACAAGAGACTCTTTGTTATTTGGTTGCAGGGTTGTTTGAGAGAGACCATCTTCATCCCACGCCTCCCACGGATTGATAAACCTTAGGTCATCCACTTGAAGGAATTTTTCTACTGTCCTACAAACCTGTGCACTTCAGGCCCAACAACGTCTATAAGAAGAAGGTTGTGTAGTAGACATCAAGCTCTTTTCTGGCGCCGTTGCCGGGGAGGTTAGCGCTTGAAGGTATATCTTTAGATCTTGCAATCGAATCTTTTTGTTTCTTATTTTATCACTAGTTTAGTTTATAAAAGAAAACTACAAAAAAATGGAGTTAAGTCTCATACGCTTCATCTTTTTAATATCTTTCGTGAGAACGATGGAAAGGAAAATTGTGCTCAAGTGCTAGAAAAAGAGTGCATTAAAATGTTTGGTACTAGATCTTTGTATGATGAGCATGATTGCAATGTTGTTAGTATGAATTCCTTGAATATCCATGATGCTAATGATATGCAAAGCCACAAGCTTGGGGAAGCTATGTTTGATGAAGATGATATTTTTAGTCCCCCAAGTTTTGATGAGCAAATTTATTATGATGAAAGCATGCCTCCTATTTATGATGATTATATTGATGAAATTGGGTTTGGAAGAGTGTCAACTTTAGGAAGTAGTGATCCCACTATTTTGGAGGATGTTGAATCTTATTGTGATGAACATGAAAGTGGATTTGGAAGAGTGTCAACTTTATTTAGTGATGATTCCACTATTTCGGAAGAGGTTCCCATTGATTATGAGAACAAAGTTGCTATCTATGATGATTATTGTGATGACTTGTATGCTATTCGGAATAATGATAACCATGAAACTTTTCATCATGATTTTAGTTTTCAATTGGATTATTCCTCACATGATAGTTATTTTGTTGAGTTTACTCCCACTATTATTCATGAGAAGAATTTTACTTATGTGGAGAGTAGTAAAATTTCTATGCTTGTAGATCATGAAAAGAATACTTTAGGTGCTGGTTATATTGTTGAATTCATTCATGATGCTACTGAAAATTATTATGAGGGAGGAACATATGCTTGTAGGAATTGCAATAATATCAAGTTTCCTCTCTATGTGCTTAAAATCTTGAAGCTATGCTTGTTTTACCTTCCTATGCTAGTTGATTATTGTTTCCATAAGTTGTTTGCTCAAAAAATCCCTATGCATAGGAAGTGGGTTAGGCTTAAATGTTCTAGTCATATGCTTCATGATGCTCCCGTTATGTTTCAATTCTTATCTTTTATGTGAGCATCATTGCCATCATCATGCCTAGCTAAAAAGGCATTAAAGAAAAGCGCTTGTTGGGAGACAACCCAATATTTACCCTTACTGTTTTTGTGTGTCCACATGATTATTCTACTGTAGTAATCATGTTTTATAGCTTTTTTTTCAATAAAGTGCCAAGTAGAACCTTTGGGAAGACTTGGGTGAAGTTTATGTGATCTTGCTGTAAAAAACAGAAACTTTTGCGCACACGAGATTAGCTGCCATGTTTTACTGGAGAGTGATTTTAGGTTGATTATTTTTGCAGATGATTAATAGACAAATTACTCAGGTCCAGCAATTTATTACATAAATGTTTGAGTTCCAGAAGTATACGTTTGATACAGATTAGTACAGACTATTCTGTTTTTGACAGATTCTGTTTTCATTGTGTTGTTTGCTTATTTTGATGAATCTATGAGTAGTATCGGAGGATATGAACCATAGAGAAGTTAGAATACAGTAGATATTACACCAATATGAATTTATAATGAGTTCATTACAGTACCTAAGTGGTGGTTTTATTTTCTTATACTGACGGAGCTTACGAGTTTTGTGTTGAGTTTTGTGTGGTTGAAGTTTTCAAGTTTTGGGTAAGGATTCGATGGACTATGGAATAAGGAGTGGCAAGAGCCTAAGCTTGGGTATGCCCATGGCACCCCAAGGTAATATTCGAGGACAACCAAGAGCCTGAGCTTGGGGATGCCCCGGAAGGCATTTCCTCCTTCGTCTTCATTCATCGTAACTTTACTTGGAGCTATATTTTTATTCACCACATGATATGTGTTTTTCTTGGAGTGTCATTTTATTTTGTTAGTATTTTCTTTCTGTTATTTATAATAATGTTTTGCATCTTTATTTTCAATAAAAATGTCAAGGATAGCCTTTACCATGTTTATTTTGCTAGTATACATGTTGCTGTTCGAAAATAGAAAGTTTACTGCAGTTGCAAAAATTCCCTAGAAAAGTCAGAGAATAATATAATGTTGAATCTTTTTGCATAATTATCTCTGATAAATCTTCTAAAGCTTAGTATTTTTCTCATAATTTTTGGAGTTAGGGAAGTATGATGAAGCTTGCATTATTTCCAGACTATACTGTTTTGGCAGATTGCTGTTATGGTTGCATTGTTTGTATATGTTTGCTTGTTTAATGATTCTATTTGAGGATAGGAGTATTAAATATGCAGAGACATTTAGTATGCAATGTTGAATAATAATGTTAGTAATTTGTTAAAGTAGAAAATGATAAGGTTTTGCATTGGTTTATACTAACCTATCTCACGAGTTCTTGTTGAGTTTGTTGTGGATGAAGCTTTTGATAAAAAGAAGAGAAACCATGATATGAGAGGAATTAAGGAGACACAAAATTTCAAGCTTGGGGATGCCCAAGGCACCCCAAGATAATATTTCAAGAAGTCTCAAGCATCTAAGCTTGGGGATGCCCCGGTAGGCATCCCACCGTTCTTCTTCAACAATTATCGGTTAATAACGGTTGAGCCTAAGTTTCTGCTTCTTCAGATGAGTTGTGCTATCCTTGCAATTTCATTTTATTTTGTTTCGCTTGCTGTTTGAATACAATACCAAGATCTGAAATTCCTTAATGTTAGAGAGTCTTCACATAGTTGCACAATTATTTGACTACTCATTGATCTTCACTTATATCTTTCGGAGTAGTTTGTCGTTCGCTCTAGTGCTTCACTTATATATTTTAGAGCACGGCGGTGGATTAATTTTGAAGAAATTGTTAGTCTCTCATGCTTCACTTATATTATTTTGAGAGTCTTTTAGAACAGCATGGTTTTTGCTATGGTTATGAATTTGGTCCTAGAATGATGAGCATCCAAGTTGGGTATAATAAAAACTATCATAGAAAGTGCATTAAACACTAGGATCAATTTGATGCTTGATAATTGTTTTGAGGTATAAAGGTAGTAATGTTAGAGTCATGCTAGTGGGTAATTATGAAATTGAGAAATACTTTTGTTGAAGTTGGCAAGTCCCGTAGCATGCACGTATGGTAAAAGTTGTGTGACAAATTTGTTGCATGAGGTGCTCTTTTGATTGTCTTCCTTATGAGTGGCAGTCGGGGACGAGCGATGGTTTTTTCCTACCAATCTATCCCTCTTGGGGCATGCATAGTAGTACTTTGCTTCGAGGGCTAAGTAGACTTTTGCAATAAGTATATGAGTTCTTTATGACTAATGTGAGCCCATGGATATACACACACTCATCCTTCCACTTTGCTAGCCTCTATATTACCGCGCAACTTTCGCCGGTATTGAACCCATTATTTACCTTCCTCAAAACATCCACCATACCTAACTATCATGGCATTTCCATAGCCATTCCGAGATATATTGCCATGCAACTTTCCACCGTTCCATTTATTATGACACATTTCATCATTGTCATATTGCTCTTTGCATGATCATGTAGTTGACATCGTATTTTTGGCAAAGCCACCTTCATAATTTTCATACATGTTGCTCTTGATTCATTGCATATCCCGGTACACCGCCGGAGGCATTCATATAGAGTCATATCTTGTTCTAGCTTTGAGTTGTAATTCTTGAGTTGTAAATCCATAAAAGTGTGATGATCTTCATTATTAGAGCATTGTCCCAGTGAGGAAAGGATCATGAAGACTATGATTCCCCCACAAGTCGGGATGAGACTTCGGACTTTATAAAAATCAAAGAGGCCAAATAAGCCCACCAAAAAGAAGAAAAAAAAGGGAAACAAAAGAAAAAAAAAGAAAGAAAAGAAAAAAAGAAAAAGAGAAAAAATAAAATGAGAGAAAAAGAGAGAAGGGACAATGCTACTATCTCTTTTTCCACACTTGTGCTTCAAAGTAGCACCATGATATTCATGATAGAGAGTATCCTATGTTGTCACTTTCATATACTAAGTGGGAATTTTTCATTATTGAACTTGGATTGTATATTCCAATGATGGGCTTCCCCAAAATGCCCTAGGTCTTCGTGAGCAAGCGAGTTGGATGCACACCCACTTAGTTCTTTTTGTTGAGCTTTCATATATTTATAGCTCTAGTGCATCCGTTGCATGGAAATCCCTACTCACTCACATTGATATCTATTGATGGGCATCTCCGTAGCCCGTTGATACGCCTAGTTGATGTGAGACTATCTTCTCCCTCTTTTTGTCCTCACAACCACCATCTTTTACCACCTTAGTTATATGTCCATGGCTTCCGCTCATGTATTGCGTAAGAGTTGAAAAAATCTGAAGCGCGTTAAAAAGTATGAAACAATTGCTCGGCTCGTCATCGGGGTTGTGCATGATGGGAGTATTTTGTGTAATGAAAATGAAACATGGACTAACTATAAGATTTTGTAGGGATAAGCTTTCTTTGGCTATGCTATTTTGATAGGACATGATTATTTGTTGTATGCTTTGAAGAAATATTATTTTTATGTTTTATAAGCTTTTATCTTGAATCATTTGGATCTAAACATTCATGCTACAATAAAGAAAATTACATTGAGAATTATGCTAGGTAGCATTCCACATCAAAAATTCTGTTTTTATCATTTACCTACTCGAGGACGAGCAGGAATTAAGCTTGGGGATGCTTGATACGTCTCCAACGTATCTATAATTTTTGATTGTTCCATGCTATTATATTACCCTTTTTGGATGTTTATGGGCTTTATTTTACACATTTATATCATTTTTGGGACTAACTATTAAGCGGAGGCCCATCCCATATTGTTGTTTTATTGTTTGTTTTAGTATTTCAAAGAAAAGGAATATCAAACGGAGTCCAAACGGAATGAAACCTTCGGAAAAGTTATTTTTGGAACAGAACCAATCCCAGGAACTTGGAGTGCAAGCCAGGGGATCATCGAGGAGGCCACGAGACAGGGGGCGCGCCCACCCCTGGGCGCGCCCTACCCTCTCGTGGGCCCCTCGAGGCTCCCCCGACCGACTTCTTTCGCCTATATAGTCCCACGTATCCTAAAAACATCCACGGAGAAGATAGATCGAGAGTTCCTCCGCCGCAAGCCTCTGTAGCCACCAAAAACCTCTCGGGAGCCCGTTCCGGCACCCTGGCGGAGGGGGAACCCATCACCGGCGGCCATCTTCATCATCCCGGCGCTCTCCATGACGAGGAGGGAGTAGTTCACCCTCGAGGCTGAGGGTATGTACCAGTAGCTATGTGTTTGATCTCTCTCTCTCTCTCTCTCTCGTGTTCTCTCTCGTGTTCCCTCTATGGCACGATCTTGATGTATCGCGATCTTTGCTATTATAGTTGGATCTTATGATGTTTCTCCCCCACTACTCTCTTCTAATGGATTGAGTTTTCCCTTTGAAGTTATCTTATCGAATTGAGTCTTTAAGGATTTGAGAACACTTGATGTATGTCTTGCCGTGATTACCTGTGGTGACAATGGGATATCATGTGCCACTTGATGTATGTTTTGGTGACCAACTTGCGGGTTCCGCCCATGAACCTATGCATAGGGGTTGGCACATTTTTTCGTCTTGACTCTCCGGTAGAAACTTTGGGGCACTCTTTGAAGTACTTTGTGTTGGTTGAATAGATGAATCTGAGATTGTGTGATGCATATCGTATAATCATGCCCACGGATACTTGAGGTGACAATGGAGTATCTAGGTGACATTAGGGTTTTGATTGATTTGTGTCTTAAGGTGTTATTCTAGTATGAACTCTATGATAGATTGAGCGGAAAGAATAGATTCATGTTATTTTACTACGAACTCTTGAATAGATAGAACAGAAAGGATAACTTTGAGGTGGTTTCGTACCCTACCATAATCTCTTTGTTTGTTCTCCGCTATTAGTGGCTTTGGAGTGACTCTTTGTTGCATGTTGAGGGATTGTTATATGATCTATCTATGTTATTATTGTTGAGAGAACTTGCACTAGTGAAAGTATGAACCTTAGGCCTTGTTTCCTACCACTGCAATACCGTTTACGCTCACTTTTACCACTTGTTACCTTGCTGTTTTTATAATTTCAGATTACAAATACCTTTATCTACTATCCATATTGCACTTGTATCTTCATCTCTTCGCCGAACTAGTGCACCTAGAAAATTTACCATTGTATTAGGTGTGTTGGAGACACAAGAGACTCTTTGTTATTGGGTTGCAGGGTTGTTTGAGAGAGACCATCTTCATCCTACACCTCCCACGGATTGATAAACCTTAGGTGATCCACTTGAGGGAAATTTGCTACTGTCCTACAAACCTGTGCAGTTGCAGGCCCAACAACGTCTACAAGAAGAAGGTTGTGTAGTAGACATCAGAAGCCCGAAACATGGGCCCTTGTTCTCCGATGTACGTGTACGTGTATGCCCACTATCAAACACGAACTTACTATAGTAATCGTCTGTGTTATAATTTCTCATCCCAAACAGTTCATCCGAGTGGGTTGTTTGTTGCGTATCACACACATCTGGTTTACACGAATCGTTTGTGTTCTTTGGGCTGATCGCAAATGCCGCATATCACACACATCTTGTTAAGATGAACCGTTTTCGTTCTCCTGCCTAATCAAAAACAGTTTGTCCGAGTGAACCGTATGCCGTATATCACACACACACCATGATCTGGTTGACCGTTTATGTTGCATTCCCTAATAGCACATAGGTCATCAGAGAGAACTGTATGTCATATATCGCACACACATTGATATGGCTGCCCATTTCTGTTGCTCTTCCTCATCACAAACAGTTCGGCTGAATCAACCGTATGCCCTGCATCGCACATGCAACTAAAATCTGAACCGTGTTTGATGCATCGGTCATCGCAAACGTTTTGGACATTTTTGATGGTTCCCTGACACCACCGTTTGCGATTATTGCATCGCACACAGTTTCTCGAAGGGTCTCTGATCATAGTGTCGCGTTAGCAGCATCCTGCAGTAGTGCCATTAACCCCCGGGGAGTTCCGGTAACCTCCCGGTACTCTGGAAAATGTCCAAACCTTTCCGAAACCATTCCGGTGTCCGAACATAACCTTCCAATATATCAATCTTTACCTCTCGACCATTTCGAGACTCCTCGTCATGCCCGTGATCTCATCCGGGACTCTGAACAAACTTCGGTCACCAAAACACACAACTCATAATACAAATCGTCATCGAACGTTAAGCATGCGGACCCTATGGGTTTGAGAACTATGTAGACATGATCGAGACACATCTCCGATCAATAACCAATAGCAGAAGATGGATGCTCATATTGGCTCCTACCTATTCTATGAAGATCTTTATCGGTCAAACCTCATAACAACATACGTTATTCCCTTTGTCATCGGTATGTTACTTGCCCGAGATTTGATCGTCGGTATCATCATACCTAGTTCAATCTCGTTAGCGGCAAGTCTCTTTATTCGTTCTGTAATGCTTCATCCCGCAACTAACTCATTAATCACATTGCTTTCAAGGCTTATAGTGATGAGCATTACCGAGAGGGCCCAGCGATACCTCTCTGATACACAGAGTGACAAATTCTAATCTTGATCTATGTCAACCCAACAAACACCTTCGGAGTTACCTATAGAGCATCCTTATAATCACCTAGTTACATTGTGACATTTGATAGCACACAAGGTGTTCCTCCGGTATTCGAGAGTTGCATAATCTCATAGTTAGAGGAACATGCATAAGTCATGAAGAAAGCAATAGCAATAAAACTTAACAATCATTATGCCAAGCTAACATATGGGTCTTGTCCATCACATCATTCTGTAATGATGTGATCCCGTTCATGAAATGACAACACACATCTATAGTTAGGAAACATAACCATCTTTGATTAACGAGCTAGTCTTAGTAGAGGCATACTAGGGACACCTTGTTTTGTCTATGTATTCACACATGTACTAAGTTTCCGGTTAATATAATTCTAGCATGAATAATAAACATTTATCATGATATAAGGAAAAAATTAATAACAACTTTATTATTGCCACTATGGCATATTTCCTTCAGTCTTCCACTTGCACTAGAGTCAATAATCTACATTACATAGTAATGATTCTAACACCCATGGAGTCTTGGTGCTGATCATGTTTTGCTCGTGGAACTGTGGAAGAGGCTTAGTCAACGGGTCTGCAACATTCAGATCCGTATGAATCTTGCAAATCTCTATGTCTCCCTCCTTGACTTGATCGTGGATGGAATTGAAGCGTGTCTTGATGTGTTTAGTTCTCTTGTGAAATTTGGATTCCTTTGCCAAGGCAATTGCTTCAGTATTGTCACAAAAGATTTTTATTGGCCCCGATGCACTAAGTATTACACCTAGATAGAATATGAACTCCTTCATCCAAACTTCTTCATTTGCTGCTTCTGAAGCAGCTATGTACTCCGCTTCACACTTAGATCCCACCACGACGCTCTGCTTGGAACTGCACCAACTGACAGCTCCACCATTCAATATAAATATGTATCCGGTATGCTACTTAGAGTCATTCGGATCAGTGTCAAAGCTTGCATCGACATAACCATTTACGACAAGCTCTTTGTCACCTCCACAGGCGAGACACATATCCTTAGTCCTTTTCAGATATTTCAGGATGTTCTTGACCGCTGTCCAGTGATCCAGTCCTGGATTACTTTGGCACCTCCCTGCTAAACTTATAGCAAGGCACACATCAGGTCTCGTACATAGCATTGCATACATGATAGAACCTACGACTGAGGCATAGGGAATGAGTTTCATTTTCTCTCTATCTTCTGAAGTGGTCGGGCATTGAGTCTGACTCAACTTCACAGCTTGTAACACAGGCAAGAACTCTTTCTTTGACTGGTCCATTTTGAACTTTCAAAACTTTATCAAGGTATGTGCTTTGTGAAAGTCCAATTAAGTGTCTTGATCTATCTCTATAGATCTTGATACCCAATATATAAGCAGCTTCACTGAGGTCTTTCATTGAAAAATTCTTATTCAAGTATCCTTTTATGATATCCAGAAATTCTGTATTATTTCCAATTAACAATATGGCATCCACATATAATATTAGAAATGCTACAGAGCTCCCACTTTATTTCTTGTAAATACAAGCTTCTCCAGAAGACTATATAAAACCATATGCTTTGATCACATTATCAAAGCGTATATTCCAACTCCGAGAGGCTTGCACCAGTCCATAAATGGCTCGCTGGAGCTTGCACACTTTGTTAGCACCTTTTGGAACGACAAAACCATCTGGTTGCATCATATACAACTCTTCTTTAAGAAATCCATTAAGGAATGCAGTTTTGACATCCATTTGCCAAATTTCATAATCATAAAATGCGGTAATTGCTAACATGATTCGGACAGACTTAAGCATCGCTACGGGTGATAAGGTCTCATCGTAGTAACTCCGTGAACTTGTCAAAAACCTTTCGCAACAAGTCGAGCTTTTTAGACAGTAACATTACCATCCGCGTCAGTCTTCTTCTTGAAGATCCATTTATTTTCTATGGCTTGCAGATCATCGGGCAAGTCCACCAAAGTCCACACTTTGTTGTCATACATGGATCCCATCTTCGATTTCATGGCCTCAAGCCATTTCACGGAATCTGGGCTCATCATCGCTTCCTCATAGTTCATAGGTTCATCATGGTCTAGTAACATGACTTTAAGAATAGGATTACCGTACCACACTGGTGCAGACCGTACTCTAGTTGACCTACGAGGTTCGGTAGTAACTTGAGCTGAAGTTTCATGATCATCATCATTAGCTTCCTCACTAATTGGTGTAGGAATCACTGGAACTGATTTCTGTGATAAACTACTTTCCAATTCGGGAGAAGGTACAATTACCTCGTCAAGTTCTACTTTCCTCCCACTCATTTCTTTCGAGGGAAACTCCTTCTCTAGAAAGGATCCATTCTTAGCAACGAATATCTTGCCTTCGGATCTATGATAGAAGGTGTACCCAGCCGTTTCCTTTGGGTATCCTATGAAGACGCATTTCTCCGATTGGGTTCGAGCTTATCAGGTTGAAGCTTTTTCACATAAGCATCGCAGCCCCAAACTTTAAGAAACGACAGCTTAGGTTTCTTGCCAAACCACAGTTCATATGGTGTCATCTCAATAGATTTTGATGGTTGCCCTATTTAAGGTGAATGCAGCTGTCTCTAAAGCATAACCCAAAAACAATAGCGGTAAATCAGTAAGAGACATCATAGATCGCACCATATCCAATAAAGTACGATTATGACGTTCGGACACACCATTACGTTGTGGTGTTCCAGGTGGCGTGAGTTGCAAAACTATTCCACATTGTTTCAAATGAAGACCAAACTCGTAACTCAAATACTCGCCTTCGCGATCAGATCATAGAAACTTTATTTTCTTGTTACAATGATTTTCCACTTCACTCTGAAATTCTTTGAACTTTTCAAATGTTTCAGACTTATGTTTCATTAGGTAGATATACCCATATCTACTCAAATCATCTGTGAAGGTCAGAAAATAATGATACCCACTGCGAGCCTCAACACTCATCAGACCGCATACATCGGTATGTATTATTTCCAATAAGTCAGTGGCTCGTTCCATTGTTCCGGAGAATGGAGTCTTAGTCATCTTGCCCATGAGGCATGGTTCGTAAGCACCAAATGATTCATAATCAAGTGATTCCAAAAGTCCATCAACATGGAGTTTCTTCATGCGCTTTACACCAATATGACCTAAACGGCAGTGCCACAAATAAGTTGCATTATCATTACTAACTTTGCATCTTTTGTCTTCAATATTATGAACATGTGTATCACTACTATCGAGATTCAACAAAAATAGACCACTCATCAAGGGTGCATAACCATAAAAGATATTACTCATATAAATAGAACAACCATTATTCTCTGATTTAAATGAATAACCGTCTCACATCAAACAAGATCCAGATATAACGTTCATGCTCAACGCTGGCACCAAATAATAATTATTCAGGTCTAAACCTAATCCCAAAGTTAGATGTAGAGGTAGCGTGCCGACAACGATCACATCGACGTTGGAACCATTTCCGACGTGCATCGTCACCTTGTCCTTAGCCAATCTTTGTTTAATCTGTAGCCCCTGTTTCGAGTTACAAATATGAGCAACAGAACCCGTATCAAATACCCAGGTGCTACTACGAGCATTAGTAAGGTACACATCAATAACATGTATATCAAATATACCTTTCACTTTGCCATCCTTCTTATCCGCCAAATACTTGGGGCAGTTCCGCTTCCAGTGACCAGTTCCTTTGTAGTAGAAGCACTCAGTTTCAGGCTTAGGTCCAGACTTGGGCTTCTTCTGGGGAGTAGCAACTTGCTTTCTATTGTTCTTGAAGCTCCCCTTCTTCCCTTTGCCCTTTTTCTTAAAACTAGTGTCAGGACCCCGACTCGATGTCACATCGATCTAGCTGGTAACACCTCATATCACTTTGCGGCCTCACGCACGGTATCCCCACGGGTGTCGCCTTACCTTTTCTCGGGACCGTTTGCGCCTTTTGGCTCACGTATATGATAGTGTCGCTAGCATCCATATGATAAAGAGCCCGGGCTGACATGACTAGTCGTAAACCCAAAGTGGCACAGACTTACAGGAACAGGCATCCATGACCCAGCTTCGAACGTGTCGGTCATCAGCAAGTGGGTCCGGGCTGTAGCACTGGGCTAGCAGGACTCCAGTAAACCGGGCTGTAGCGGGCTAACAGGACTCCGGTACTCAAAGCGTGACATTTCCCCGAAGGGACAGACACAGGAACGAAGAAGGACACATGCCGGCCAGCCTAAGTGTTCCAGAGCAGTAGCAAGCTACCATGGCTCAGCGGTAACACTAGGAGACATTTCCCGGTAAGAGAGGCTACTAAAGATAAACAACTAGATAGTCAGATCCCACACATACCAAGCATTTCAATCATACACACAATATGCTCGATATGTGCAAATACAACGAAGCATCACAACATGACTCTATGACACAAGTACTTTATTTAGGGCTCAGGGAGCCATACATATCATACACAAAGGTACGGGTCTCACGACCCAACATACAAGTCATACAGTCATACAAGCCCACAGCGGAAGTACTTTGTCTGGGTACAGACAACTAGTAAAATAAAAGAGGCTTGGAAAGCCTAGCTATACTACGTGGTCCATCACAAGCTCAGGGTCACCACCTGGGTCTTTAGCCTACTCGTTGATGTCAACGTCTACATAGAACCCATCAGAAGGGGTTGCAGCGTCTTCTGTAAAAATGTAGATTATAGAAACATGAGTACAAAAGTACTCAGCAAGACTTACATCAGATCCTACATACATGCATAGTATCAAGAAGGGTTGGTGGAGTTATTGCAGCAAGCTAGCTTTGACTCTTGGCTAGACTATCCTACGATACTCCAACTTGAACTGTTTTGCGCACACGAGTCCACTACTCACCACTTCAATACACTACCGAGGATCCACCTCCGTCTTCCTACGGAAAAGCCATCCTCGGCACTCACACTTATCTTGAGGCTTTTAGTAGTTTCCATTTACTTGTCTATGAACTGTATAGGCAACCAAGTAGTCCTTTACCGCGGACGTGGCTATTCGAATAGATCATGTTAACCCTGCAGGGGTGTACTCCTTCATACACGCTCTCACCACTTATCGTCGTTTACACGACATGTACTCGGCAACCTTCAAGCGGAAGCCCAACGTGGGTGTCGGCCACGACCTACCTAATCACCTAAGCCTCTAGTCCAGGTTTATCGCCTATTCAGGTTCCATCCGCAGGGAGTCCGGCCGAGGTTTCCCATACGGCCCCGAACGATGTGAACAGGGTACCCGAGATACCTAACGGGTATTCGGTACACCGTGCCACGTACCTACCGCATCACAGCCCACCCCTACGGTCAGCGTTGTCCACGGCCTCCAGTAGGCTACAAACACCAGAAACTACTTGCAACTCCTGGACGGAGAACTAGGGTGAATAAGAAGCCGAGAGGGTCCATTGGTTTCGGGCCCAATGCATGGTAGTAGCTGTATCTTAAATCACACATACAGATCTCAGTGCTTAAGGTCGGCTTCAATGAAACAACCCACCATGTACTCCTACATGGCCTCTCATCGATACCTTTACCAAATCGTGTTCACCACACCTCTCTCATTACCGACATAATCATTTCACTCTAGCCCATCACCCAGATGAACCAGACCTGACACAACTCTAAGCATAGCAGGCATAGCAAGGTAGGAACAACACATACATAAGGCTCAATCAACCCCTACACATGCTAGTGGGTTTCATCTAGTTACTGTGGCAATGACAGGTCATGCAGAGGAAATGGGTTCAACTACCGCAGCACACAGCAGTTTGAATCGCGTTGTCTTAATGCAGTAAAAGAGAGCAGGAGAGAGAACATGGGATTGTATCGATATGATCAAATGGTTGGTTGCTTGACTGATGGTTCGATGCACGGATACGGTTCTTCGTTAGGGTAATCACGGTACTCCTCGGGAACAGATCCTGTCGCAAAGGACATCGATATACAAGCATCACCAAACAATGTGCAACAATATGATGCATGCATGAAACATGGCAATATGAGTGTGTTGGGCTAATGCAACTAAAGCCAGAAGTGTTTGAACAAATTTGAATCAAGGATTCAAATTTCAAATTCAAATATGGCCTTTTAAAGTGCCTTTTCTTGTTCTGATTAAAACATCAACTTAACTTGTTTGATCATGCATGGAAATGGTACAGATGGATAGATTGGATTTTTCTGATCATTTTTCATATATAATTTGTCCAATTTGGAGTTACAGAATAAAAGTTATAAATTTTTGAAGTTTAATTAATATTCTGGAATTTCCTGATTTAATTTAAATCCAGAAATTCAATTACTGCGTCAGCCTGACGTCAGTGTGACGTCAGCAGGTCAACTGCGGCTGGCTGAAGTCAAACCTGACGTGTGGGGGCCACACGTCAGTGACAGGGGGGGTTAAACAGATTTAAATTAATTCTAATTACTAATTAGTGGCGCTGGGGCCCACTGTCAGTGTTAGGGGGGTTGACTAACAGTAGTTAGCGCTAACCTAACCATCTGGCCGGCAGGGCCCACGCGTCAGTGACCCTGGGGGGTCAAACCCCAGGTCGGTCAAGTCAAACCCCACCGGCGACATGACGCCGGCGAGATCCGAGACGGCGGCGAGAGTGCTTTTTGCCATTCCGGCGACCAAATGGACGGCGGAAGGCATCTACGTGTTGCTGAGGTTGAGCCACGTCTATTGGTGGTGGTGGTTGGGCTCGGGGTGGCCGGAGTTGACGGCGGCGAGCTCGGCTGCGGCGGCCGGAGTTCGGGTGCGGTCGGGATCAGTGTTGCAGGGGGTTTGGGGAGGCGTTGGTGCGTTCTACGTGCTCCTGGTGATGTGTGGAGCACGATGGTGTGCTCGGTTGGGCGCTACGGCGACCGTGGCCACGACGGCGACATCGCCGGCGGCGTGGAGCTCTCGGTCGAGGTGGAGCTAGGGCCTAGAGGTCGGGAGAGACCAGGGAAGAAGGGGGAAACGCTCCGGGGGCTCACCGCGGTTGCAGTGGGCGTCGAAGCGGGCTCGGGGACGCGCCGGAGACGACGAATTTGACGGCGACGGTGGTCGGAGTCCTAAGAGGGGAACGGCGACGTGGCGGCGATGCAGGGCTTCCGGGGAGCTGTGGAGCGGTGGGGAGGAAGAGGGAGTTGTGGCGGAGCTTCTGAGCTAGTCGGGGGAGCGAGGGGTGGTCGGAGACGACTGCTACGGCGATCGGTGGCGATGGTGGTGTTCGGCCGTGTGAGAGAGAGAGCGAGGGAGAGGAAGGAGAGAGCCGGGGAGAGTGAGAGAGAGCAGGGGGGATCGGGACGGGCTGCGGGCGTCGTCCACGCGGCCAGGAGGGCGTCGGCAAGCAGGAGGTGGCCGCGCGGCCGTGCGCGCGCGAGCACGCAGCAGCTTCGGGGCGAGGGGAGGAAGACGACGGGGAGCTACAGTGCTGGGCTGGGTCGGTTGCTGGCTGGGCCGGCCAGCTGGCTGGGCCGCACAGGTAAGTCTTCCCCTTTCTTTTCTGTTTTCTGTTTTATTTAATATATCTGCAACTTTGTTGAATTAAATAAAATACCTAGGCAACTTTAAAAATCACCAAACTATTCCTGGTCCATAGTTGGATTATTTCCAACATGAAACATTTTAGTTTGGAGATATTTGAGCATTTAAATATTTTATATTATTTTAAGTGCCCAAATTCAAATATCTATGATTTAATTCAAAAACCCTAGGATGGCCTAGGAAAATGTGCACCATTTTTGGCAGAGGTTCTGAACCAAGACAAAAATGATGGGCATTTTAGAAGGGCATTTCAGGTTCATTGAAAAATTATTTTAGTAGCCCTAGTTGGTTTCAGAGGGGACTGGGGGTTCTGTCATCCCCATTTCAAGTTTCTGATGAATGAGTAAACATGATGCAACACTCTAATGCATGACTAGCTAGGGTGTGACAACTAGTGGTTTTGTTAACCATCAACACTTGATGCTCCTTCTTGATTTCTACCTCCGCGGCCTTTAGCATTGCAAAGAGCTCGGGAATAGTCTTTTCCATCCCTTGCATATTATAGTTCATCACGAAGCCTTTATAGCTTGGTGGCAGTGATTGAAGAACTTTGCCAATGACACTATCATCAGCAAGATTAACTCGCAGCTGAGTCAAGTGGTTATGGTACCCAGACATTCTGAGTATGTGTTCACTGACAGAACTATTCTCCTCCATCTTGTAGCTATAAAACTTGTTGGAGACTTCATATCTCTGAAGTCGGGCATTTTCTTGAAATATTAACTTCAACTCTTGGAACATCTCATATGCTCCATGATGTTCAAAACGTCTTTGAAGTCCCGATTTTAAGCCGTAAAGCATGGCACACTAAACTATCGAGTAGTCATCAACATGCGACTGCCAGGCATTCACAATGTCTGCAGTTACTGGGGCAGGTGGTACACCTAGCGGTGCTTCCAAGACGTAATTCTTCTGTGCAGCAATGAGGATAATCCTCAAGTTACGTACCTAGTCTTTGTAATTTCTACCATCATCTTCAACTTAGCTTTCTCTAGGAACGCATTAAAATCCAAGGGAACGGTAGCACGGGCCATTTATCTACAACAACATAGATATGCAAAAAACTACCAGGACTAAGTTCATGATAAATTAAAGTTCAACTAATGATATTACTAAAGAACTCCCACTTATAGACATCCCTCTAGTCATCTAGATGATCATGTGGTCCATATCAACTAAACCATGTCCGATCATCACGTGAGATGGAGTAGTTTTCAATGGTGAACATCTCTATGTTGATCATATCTACTATATGATTCACGTTCGACCTTTCGGTCTTAGTGTTCCGAGGCCATACCTGCATATGCTAGGCTCGCAAGTTTAACTTGAGTATTCTTCATGTCCCAAACTGGCTTGCACCCGTTGTATGTGAACATAGAGCTTATCACACCCGATCATCACGTGGTGTCTCGGCACGACGAACTATAGCAACGATGCATACTCAGGGAGAAAACTTATACCTTGAAATTTAGTGAGGGGTCATCTTATAATGCTACTGCCATAGTAAGCAAAATAAGATGCATAAAAGATAAACATCACATGCGATCAAAATATGTGACATGATATGGCCATCATCATCTTGTGCCTTTGATCACCATCTCCAAAGCACTGTCATGATCTCCATTGTCACAAGCTTGGCACCTTGATCTCCTTTGTAGCATCGTTGTCATCTCGCCCTCTACGACTATCGCTACCGCATAGAGATAAAGTAAAGCAATTACATGGCGATTGCATTGCATACAATAAAGCGACAACCATATGGCTCCTGCCAGTTGCCGATAACTCTGTTACAAAACATGATCATCTCATACAATAATTTATATCACATCATGTCTTGACCATATCACATCACAACAAGCCCTGCAAAAACAAGTTAGACATCCTCTACTTTGTTGTTGCAAGTTTTACGTGGCTGCTACATGCTTCTAGCAAGAACCGTTCTCACCTATGCATCAAAACCACAACGATTTTTCATCAAGTGTGTTGTTTTAACCTTCAACAAGGACTGGCCGTAGTCAAACTCGATTTAACTGAAGTTGGAGAAACAGACACCCGCCAGCCACCTATGTGCAAAGCACATTGGTAGAACCAGTCTCATGAACGCGGTCATGTAATGTCTGTCTGGGCCACTTCATCCAACAGTACCGCTGAATCAAAGTAAGACGTTGGTGGTAAGCAGTATGACTATTATCACCCACAACTCTTTGTGTTCTACTCGTGCATATCATCTACGCATAGGCCTGGCTCGGATACCTCTGTTGGGGAACGTAGCATGCAATTTCAAAAAAAATCATACGATCATGCAAGATCTATCTAGGAGATGCATAGCAACGAGAGGGGGAGAGTGTGTCCACGTACCCTCGTAGGCGAAAGTGGAAGCGTTAGTTAACGCGGTTGATGTAGTTGAACGTCTTCATGATCCAACCGAACCAAGTACCGAACGTACATCACCTCTGTGTTCAGCACACGTTCAGCTCGATGACATCCCTCAAACTCTTGATCCAGTAGAGGGTCGAGGAGACTTTCGTCAGCATGACGGCGTGATGACAGTGTTGATGATGTGATCTGCGCAGGGCTTTGCCTAAGCACTACGATGATAGTATCGTAGGAGTAAACGGTGGAGGGGGGCACCGCACACGGCTAAGAATAATTGTTGAGTCTTTGGGGTGCCCCCCGCCCCATATATAAAGGAGGGGGAGGAGGCGGCCGGCCTAAGGGGGCGCGCCATCGGGGGCGTCCTACTAGGACTCCCTGTCCTAGTAGGATTCCCCCTTCCTTTTCCGGAGAGGGGAGAGGGGGAAAGGTGGAGAGGGAGAAGGAAAGATGGGGGGCTGCACCCCCACCCCTTGTACAATTCGGACTGGGGTTGGGGGGACGCCACCTCCCAGCCGCTGTCTCCTCTTCTCCACTAAGGCCCATGTAGGCCCATTAATCCCCCGGGGGTTCCGGTAACCTCCCGGTACTCCGGAAAATGAGCGAACCTTTCTGAAACCATTCTGGTGTCCGAACATAACCTTACAATATATAAATCTTTACCTCTCGACCATTTTGAGACTCCTCATCATGTCTGTGATCTCATCACGGACTCCGAACAAACTTCGGTCACCAAAACACATAACTCATAATACAAATCGTCATCGAACGTTAAGCGTGCGGACCCTACGGGTTCGAGAACTATGTAGACATGATCGAGACACATCTCCGATCAATAACGAATAACGGAACATGGATGCTCATATTGGCTCCTACATATTCTACGAAGATCTTTATCGTCAAACCACATAACAACATACGTTGTTCCCTTTGTCATCGGTATGTTACTTGCCCGGGATTCGATCATCGGTATCATCATACCTAGTTCAATCTCATTACCGGCAAGTATCTTTACTCATTCTGTAATGCTTCATCCCGCAACTAACTCATTAGTCACATTGCTTGCAAGGCTTATAGTGATGAGCATTACCGAGAGGGCCCAGAGATACCTCTTCGATACACGGCGTGACAAATCCTAATCTCGATCTATGTCAACCCAACAAACATATTCGGAGACACCTGTAGAGCATCTTTGTAATCACCCAGTTACGTTGTGACATTTGATAGCACACAAGGTGTTCCTCCGGTATTCAGGAGTTGCATAATCTCATAGTCAGAGGAACATGTATAAGTCATGAAGAAGGCAATAGCAATAAAACTTAACGATCATTATGCTAAGCTAACAGATGGGTCTTGTCCATCACATCATTCTCTAATAATGTGATCTCGTTCATCAAATGACAACACATGTCTATGGTTAGAAAACATAACCATCTTTGATTAACGAGCTAGTCTTAGTAGAGGCATACTAGGGACACTATGTTTTGTCTGTGTATTCACACATGTACTAAGTTTCTGGTTAATACAATTCTAGCATGAATAATAAACATTTATCATGATATAAGGAAATATAATTAACAACTTTAGTATTGCCTCTAGGGCATATTTCCTTCACCACTTAACCCGTGACATAGCCCGCGTCAATCCGCCGCCGTCGATGAGCTCAATGTCATAGTCGGCTCCCATGAGATATAGAAATACACAAGCCCGCTGATTTGAAGCCTCCAGCATGGCAACTTAGTTAGTGTCCTTGGCGGTGAGCTGTTCCCCCGGGATTGATAGGTCGGCACGCACGGCTGCCACCTCGCCATCGTACGGCGTAGAGGCCGCGATAGATCTCTTTTTGGATGTACGCTCCTCGGGCTCCCCGGGATATGTGGTCGGCCTTAGGCTACAACGCTTTGGGGTACAGGATGAGGACTCACTAGTAGAAATCAGGGCTTCCGTTCAGGCTAGATAAGCCCATTAGTCCCGGTTCAGTAACGAACCGGTACTAATGTGAGCATTGGTCCCGGTTCGTGCGGCTAAAGGCATTAGTCCTGTTCAAATGAGCCCTTTAGTCCTGGTTTGAGACACAAACCGGGACTAGAGGGTGCGATGCCCTTTAGTCCTGGTTCGTGTCTCAAACCAGGACTAAAGATTAGACCTGTAGTCCCCGTTTGAGGCACAAACCGAGACTAAAGGGTATTGCGCCCTTTAGTCCCGGTTCGTGCCT